>NC_069116.1:28518589-28808589 GCF_025612915.1 Magallana angulata
TACAATAAAAACAAAACAAAAGTTAAAAAAAAAAACAACTCACTTACGCCAAAAAAAAAGGGGGGGGGGTTAAAAAGGTGAAAAACACACATTTATCGTTATAAGAAAGGTTTTGTTTTAAAAGTGAAACAACATTATATAAATAGTGCCCGTTTAGGAGGGTAAGAGTTGAAATTGACACCCCGAGAAAACTATTGTCAACCGACGCAAAGCTGAGGTTAACAATGGTTTTCGAGGGGTGTCAATTTCAACTCTTACCCTCCTAAACGGACACTATTTATTTTATTATACTGCATGTCTTAATTTTAAAGAAAACGTGACTTCTTTTATATATGAATGACGTGAATTCTTTAGCGAACCGTACGCGCATAGTTTACGCGCATGTAACAATTCGTTGTGTTACCCGTTGCTAACTGTGTTGCTAACGCTGAGGGTAATAGAACGGATTATCAACTGCGTCTAAACGAATCAGATTTCAGTATTTAACATGAAAGTATAATACTATTTTTTATTATACTTTTACGTTAAATACTGAAATCTGATTCGTTTGGACGCAGTTGATAATTCATTCTATTACCCTCAGCGTTAACAACACACTTGGCAACGGGTAACACAACGAAATAATAAAATAATTAGTGCCTGTTTGGGAGGATAACAGTTGAAATTGACACCCCTCGAAAACCATTGTCAACCTCCGCTTCGCGTCGGTTTATATAATTTATTATAATTTATATTTATATAATGTACAATAATTAACTGAGCAAAGAGTAAGTCGCCTTTCATGTTAATCATATGAAACTAATTTATTTATTTGAATTTTTACAATTTGAACATAAAAGAATTCAAACAATAAATATAATAGAGACATAATAATAAAAAAAAACACTAACTTTTTTCGTACATAAAATCAGGGAATATCCTCCTTTTCTTTGTTTTGTTTTAGTTATCAATGGTATTTTGATTTGTGAGGTCGTAATAATCAGGTTTAATATATTACAGTATGTTATAATTTTGTTTCTGTAAAGTTATAAATAGTTTAAATTAAAACAATTTAATACTTACATTACATTTTGCAAAAATGTAATTTTTTACACGTCAAAAAAAGTGCGATGTAAATTCCTATAAATATATTCATATAGCGTTAACAGAATTTGACGTGAAATATACCGTTAAAATGGTCATAGAAGTCTCTATGCGACAGTGGGAGCCAAAGATACGAGAAAACTTGTACATAATTTATTGTTCGCAATATACGTATGAACGGTTAATAAGTTTTATCCTTTTTTTTATATATAGATTTTATAAATACTTTAATATAGGCGTGGACTTAAATGGTATTTATCAAGTCTTTATAACCTACGGTTGTATCTACACTAAGTAAATTTAAGACACATATTGCATTCTTGTTTTTAAATTTTGAGCTTATATGAGTTATCTAGGACTTAGGTTCATTGGTTTTAAGTTGCAATACACATTGACATTTCTCTTTTTACAGCATTGGAGACAGTGGTATCGAAAAATATCGTTGACTTCGAAGAGCCGCGCGAGAAACGAAACGCTCAAACCAGGACAATAATTCAGACACTGCCTCCTAAAGTAGATGACAGTTGGAAACGAATCCACTTGACACCCCTCGAGATTGCTACCATAGCAGCCCTCTGTCTGCTGGTCGTTGGTGCATTTCTATTTTGCATCTACAAATATTGCGTCTACTGCTGGCGGAACAATAAAAGTCCCAGAAAAACGATGCGCGTGCGAGAGGCAGACGAACGAGTAACAAGTCCTCGTTCCTTGGAAGAGGTCAAGCGTGATCATAGAGGATGGGATGACCGTCGGGGAAGCTCCACATCATTCGTCGGATGGGATGATAGACGCGGAAGTTTACTTCCGGTCGGACGCTGGGATGATAGACGCGGAAGTTCGCCATCTATTGGAACCGGAAGTAAACATGATAGTCGATCAGGAAGCACAGTAGGCTTGTTTGAAACTTCCGGGAGCAATAGATGGGCTTTCGCTTAACAACAATTCACTCTCTCAACAGGAACCCTTTGCCGTGCGTTTTATAACTTTTTCACCCGGGAATTTTTATTACAAGACTTGATAAAAAAAAATTAGTGCACAAAGCTTGAGGATTTTTTCATGCATGATCTGATACATATGATCATTTACACGTTGTTGCTTTTTTATTTATTTGTTATAAAGATTTGTGTTTGGTCCTCTTTAACATACTGTGATTTATTTTAGAACATTTTCTCTGTTGATTTATCTTTTTCAAAGAAAGAGATTATGATTTTTAAAAAATTGCAAAAATAGATTTACTTTTGTTTTTAGAGTTGAAATATCAAACTAACGTTATATGAGCAGTGATGTTATTTAGGTACCCAGTGGCCAATAACAAAATGTGCGGATCCACGGTGGGGAGAGGGAGTCGGGGGTGTCCGAAGAGTCCGAGCCCCCTTAATCTTTGTAAAATTCACACTTCATAAATTCAAACTGTAGTAAAAACACAAAAAATATCTCTTGACCCCCCCCCCCACACACACACTTTCCTCTTTGAAAACTTTTCTATATCCGCGAATGAACACTCGTTTTTGTATTGATTTTAAATATTTACACGTACTTACTTTTTCTATTTAAAAGTTTAATGCCAAACCGTCAAGATCTTTTAAATTGATCTTATGCCAATAGACATGATAAAGTTATTTGACTGTCAAAACTGTAATGCATTGCAAATCGAAATTGTTTTCTTCGGATCAAACTTTTGCTATTTGTTTAATAAAAATTTGACAAAGTTTTCAATTTGTTCTTCTGTACATTGATCAATAAAAAATAATAATTCATAAAAATATTTTCGTCTCCATTTATTAAAGGGACAATTTTTCCAAACGTAGATAATAAATTACTGTTAACTTTATCTATTTATTTCAACACATATGTCAGAACGGATTTTTTAAAATAACTACACAACCAGTTGGAAATTAACAATTCAAATGATAACGAAAATGATAACTTACATGTAAGATCATTTTTTTTTTAATTTGAATTTTTAGAAAAAAAGTAAAGTTAGATAAATTGAAGATTAGATTTTCAATACTTTAGACAATACTTATACATTAAAATGGTTTTTTTAAATTTCTTATTTGACAAATATATATCAGCATGTCTGATTTGACTTTTTAGAAACTGAAAACGTGTATAAAAAGTGACAGAAATTAGCCATCCCTGACAATGTTTCCAAAAGAGAAGGCTTACATAAGCTCTGCCTGCTACATAATCCTTTTATGTAAATATATTTATGCATAATAAAATATGTTCAAATTAAAAAATTTCCAAAACGTACAAAATCAATGCAGTCATATAAATCAAGTCTTATCCACTACCGCCACCCCTTTCTTCCTAACGAAAGAGAAAACAAAAAAATTAAACAAGTTTAAGAAATGCTTAAACGCTTTCTTCAGATAAGATAAAAGCTTACATACCATTTCAAAATTAAATGAAAAATCTAAATCATCCTTGCATGATAGAGAGAATTCTTAAGATAAGGCGTACATAGCAAAGTTGATTTGACACAGTATTTCATTACAGGAATGCAGCTTGGTTTATATTGAAAATTCGAGATCAAATCGTAAAACGTATGCATAAAACTCTTTCCAAAACCTCTCCAAAAATCTGTTTGCCTCTGTGTTCAAAGTTCATAAGAAATTAAGACAATATGCTATCAACTGAAAAATATTTTTGTTAGTTACATGCACGTGTGCATTGAAAATCTCGATTGAAACAATCTAATAGGTCATTTTTGTGAACCACACTTACATGCAAAAAGTGTGTCATTTTTCCCCTCTATATTTCATTGAAATCAGGACTTATTTTTGAAAGATATTCTGATGTTATTTTTTTTCAGATTTTTAAGAAATTATATAGATTACAGTAAATTCAATTTGCACTTTTTGACATGCATTGAAATAGTTTTTTGACCACTCATTGGTAAAAGATATTTCAAACACAATACTTACATATTTTTTAAGAGTTCTCCTATATATCTTTTGTAAAATGCTAGTCAAAAAATCTTACTTTGGATTATTAATATACTATATCAGAAACAGAAGGTTGGGAAAATATTTAAATATGATGCAAAAAAAGCTACAGAAATTTTGAATTTATCAATCCAGATCTTTTAAAATTTGGTTAAGGGGTTACTTTTCAAAAAGTCTTTGAAAAATGTTGGTTTTCAATGAAATGCACAGGGAAAAGAAATAAAACTGGCATACTTTTGTCACCTGAGTGTGTATCTATTATTTATTATATAACGTTTTAGGAGCGTTTAATCTATGGATTCCCAAAATAAAACGTAACTTGACAAATTCAAAGAGAGAAGAACTCATAAATTAAGTAAAGTATACAGTGGCTTTGATCTTTTGATCTGTTTTTCATACTTAAAAAGCATTACAAGATAAATAACGTTACAAAATCCCCAAGGGACTGTAAAAGGACACATTAAATGCTGAACAAAGAAAATCAATATATTTTTTATCCCCTTGAATACTTGACAAACAAGTCTTAATGACAGTATATAATAAATCAAAACAAGAGGCCCATGGGCCACATCGCTAACCTGAGAAACAATAGGCTTGAAAAAATCCGTTTAATTGGGTCATAATACAAAATATCTGGACAATGTCGTATAATGCATGTAGATCCTGTATAAATAAATATCTATTTTCCCCCTGGATATTCTTATGGTTATAGTCAAGTACCTTTTCTAACAGGATGATTTTATAGTCATATCACATGTTGAGCAGTCTTTAAAAAATATCCTAGATAATTGTTTACAAATGGGATATAAACCTACATCAAACTCTGAACCCCTTGAAATGCCTAAGAATCGTCAAGAGGGCCAAAGTCTGAACAATTTTGAAGAAAAACCAACATATCAAAATGATTACTTATAAGTTACACCATATATTATAACATAGGTGTTTTTGTGAATGAATAAAATGTTTTCCTTTGTAAAATTGGATCCCCAAAGTGGCCCACCCTACTCCTCAAGATTTTGATTTTAAAGAAATTGAATCTACATTTTCTGAGTTCTTTTCACTAAAGTTGCAGCTTTTATTAGCAAATGGTTTGAGAAGTAAATTTTAAAGATTTCTTTCTATTTTTCTATGTAAAAATAAAACCCACTTTGTGGCTCCATGCTACCCCAGAGGGATCATGGTTTGAACAAACTTAAATCTACACTACCTGAGGATGCCTCCACACAAGTTTCAGCTTTTCTGACTGATTAGTTTCTATGAAGAAGATTTTTAAAGATTTACTCCATGAATTCCTATGTAAAAATTTGGCCACCGTATTGTGGCCACATCCTACCTCTGGCGCTCATAAATTTACACAACTTTGAATTTACACTTCCTGAGGATGCTTTCGCATAAATTTCAGCTTTCCTGATCAAACGGTTCTTGAGAAAAAGGTTTTTGAAAATTTCTCAAAGATTTTCAAAAATTCCTAATTATCTCCCCTTAAAAAAAGGCCCGGTCCTAAATTTCACAACTTTGAATCCACTTTGTTTAAGAGTGTTTTGTGCTAAGTTTGGTTAAAATTGGCCCAGTGGTTCTGGAGACGATATTGAAAATGTGAACAGATTACGAACGTACAGACAGACGGAGAGCCGGACGACAGACAAAGTGTGATCGGAAAAGCTCACTTGAGCTTTCAGCTCAGGTGAGTTTATAATGAAATAACTAATAGTAGTGACGTTTAGACTGTACTATGTGACACAGAGTCGATATGTTGGGTTTGAATAAAAAAAATATTAAATTAGTTCACACAATGATTAATTATCATGAACCATGCAAATCCAATTAAGATGTAATGTTGTGTCTAAAGTTTAATTAATCCTGAGCAATTTTGACGAATAATATAAAAGCAAAAAAGGGTTTCTTTGAGTTCAGTATTGCATGTCTGTTGATCGAAATTCATTTGGGTTATAAATTCGAGAGAATACTACGATTAACATTGTGAAAAGAAAATCATGAGCGATGGAGTTATCAGCAGGTACCCCTAGATGATTTGGATCTCTAATGATGTGCCTAATCTGGTTTGAGGGAAATGTTTTATGTATTAGAAATCATTTTAAGCTAAATGACATGTTATGCCGTTGACAGGGATGTCGAAGCACTGGCATGTATATATATACAGGCATTTTATCTTATAAATTATATGTCACTTTTCTATCGTTTGTGTTTATAAACTTTTATTACCTATAACTTCAGGGCTTTCCCTTTTTCACCGCTTCCAGTCAAATTGTCTGAAAAGAAAGGATTTTGACATGACTAAGGAATCAATATTCATTGTACACTCTGAAAAGAAATAAAAATTAATTGAAAGCCAAACTAATATATGTAAATTTAGCTTGAAGTACGCATTAAATGGATAACTTACATGAACATGCTCGAGTCTTTAAGAAATGAACTCAATGTCTACCCAAGTTATACTCGTATAACCTGGGTTGGGGCAATTTACGCTTTATAATCCGCGAAGCGGATTATAAAAAAGCGTAAATTGCTCCAACCCAGGTTATACGAGTATAACTTGGGTAGAGATTGAGTTCATTCTTTATAATTTAATTTTCTGGAATTTGCTGTACAAATTGAGTCCGTTTTACTTTTAAAAATGATATAAATCTGTTCAAAATTCAAACGTAACGTCAAGTGAATTAGTACGTTGGTGCATTGTGACGTGTCTTGTGACGTGCAAACCAGGTTATACAAATTTAACTAAATTTTTCTATCCAATCAAATGCCGCGTTACAACCAGAATTAAATTATATAGAAATGGATTAATTTTAAAACTATGTCACTTTCGTTGGTTTTTATCCAAAATTCAAAGTTGAATCATCCTTCGTAAGTAATTAACAAACTATGAGGTTAGTTTTTTAAAACAAGAGGCCAATTGGCTTTAACGGTCACCTGAGTAGCATATAACCCATACAAAAACTTGTCGAGGAGTCTCATATTTGCATTTAATTAATTAGGTTTCATTCTGTAGTAGAAAAATTATAATTTGTAATGACGACCACCTCCCTGCCTGAAATCTTTCAAAAAGAACTATGAAACCTATAATTTTGGCAAAAAACTTAAAGATCTGGTCTACAAAATCATGAATTCGGTTTTCCTTTCTGGTGTGTGGGAGTAAAGAAGATAATTTTTTAACATTATATGCATTAACACCTATACATCCATTTTGGCCCTGCCCTAGAGTCAAAACCCATACTCCAGGGGAAATGAAAATTAAAATTTCAGTAGAGGACTTCCTGGTAAACATAATTATAAGTCAGTTTTTAATACAGATGTGTGAGAATAGATAAGAAAATGTTTAAACATTATATGCATTAACACTATATTGCCATATTGCCCCCCCCCCACCTCATGTCCTGAACCCCTGACCCAGAGGTCATGAATTTCACATTTAGGTAGAGGAGTAAGTGGACATAATAGCCATTTATTCAGTTTTTTTCCCACACGTGTTGGAGTAGAGAAGAAGATTTTTTAAGATATAAAACATTTTTACAATATGGCCATATTGGCCCCACCCGAGAGCCTGAACCCCTAACAAAGGGGTCAAGAATTTTACAATTTTGGTAGAGGGCTTCATGGACATTATAACCAGGCATTTAGTTTTTAACAAATATATATGGAAGTAGAGAAGAAGATTTTCTAAGATTTAATACATTTTTACAATATGGCCATATTGGTCTCACCCTAGAGCCTGAACCCTTGAACCAGAGGCCATGAATTTAACAATTTTGGTAGAAGGCTCCATGGACATCATAACCATGCATTCAGTTTTTTCCTCACATGTGTGGAAGTAGAGAATAAGATTTTTGAAAATTTGGCTTCTTTTGCATATTTGACCCCGCCCGTGGCACCCCAGGGGTGGTAGAGCCATGAGTTTCAAAATTTAGATTCTTCTTACCATAGAGATGCTTCACACCAAAAATGGTAACGATTGGCCTGGTAGTTTTCAAGAAGTTAAAAATGTAAAATTGTTAACGCACGACGACGGACGAAGACCAATTGCAATAGGTCACCTGAGTGACTCAGGTGACCTAATAATAATATTTGTAAGTCAAATAAATCATCTAGGTCAAAAAGATAACCCTAACATTAGAAATTAAAAATATAAAGACATTACCGAGTTTTTCATTTTTACGGTTTACAAAACAAGTTTTCGAAAAACTTTTGTTGGCATAGAAAGAACGATAACTCTTTATGTGCAGATGCCCGAAATTTTTAAAATCTATTAAAATATGATTACGATCTTTGTAGCTCTCATTTGAAAATATCAACGGTTGAATTTATTAGAACTGTAATGTTCGTTCTACTTTTGATGTAAAATCAAGTTTTTTAAAGCTTCAATTCCAACAAAACAATAAGGTAATCAAAATATAAAACATAAAATTCAATAATGCATGTAACTTACTATTAACAACTAAAATAGTCGGTAGCTGCAGCTTATCAAATGCTCACCTTGAGAGCTAGTGTTGCTCAAATGCAAAGTTTACAATAATGTTTCCGATTTGATATCCCAAGAGTCACCTTTTTAAAAGAAATAAGCAGGAAATAAACAGACGAAAAATGTTTTTAGATCTCGATCTAGAGAAATTTGAACTGGTGAAACAAATGATCTTTTAACCACATTTTTTTATAATAAAATTGAACTATTTCAATTGCTAAACTCTCGAACATTGAGAACAGACTGACGTTGAGAGTTGTAGGGTAACAGAAAAAGCAATCAAATTGGTCAGAGGTTTTTTCTCATAATAGTTATTGTATGACGTTCCATTTAAGATTTTAAGCTTCACAATGAAAGGGTGTTCAACATGTATATGCTTAACTTTAATTTGAAAAAGTCGGATTAACTGTAATTTAAGACTACTGGCGTCGTTTGCGACTTATTTAACTGTGGATTGATAAAAAAAAAAGTTTATTTTGTTTCCAAATTATACAACGTAGACAACAAAACTGGTTAGTTTTTTTTTAACAAGGAAATCAATATCCGCGAAGCATGTAAAATATAAAATGATATTTTCTTGTTATTTCCTGTGGAAAATGTCATCTCTATGAACGTACTTACTGTATTTTGGGTGATCTTTGTCGATATTAAATGGTAAGCCATAATCTAGATAGGATGGAGTGATATTCAATTTATTAATGGTCTAATGAATCTAAAATATTCCGCTGATTAACGGGTTGCAGCATGACATGTCAGAAAAACAGATGCATCCGATTGTCTAACATGTAAGTTAAGTGTTAACTGTAAATAAATTGTCTTATTTCTTTTTTTTTAATTAAAAATCATGCAATAACTCACCCTTTCCATACGAATTTACATTGTCTATAATACAATCTGTTTCTTATTGCTTCTGCTTATTCTGTGACCACTAAAGAAATGTTTTGTTCTTCAGATCTAAGTAGGATATAAATAAGAGCTAGGAAAAGAATGTGGAATATTTAAAGTAAACTTTTTTTTACCTGTATTAAGATTCTTACAATGTCTGTAGACCATCCGTTGATGAAATTGATATAAAAGTATATCCGTATTAGCTATATACAAATTTTAAATGTGATCCAACCTACAAATTCTTTATTTTCATGAAAAAAAAATCAGATATATTGAGTCATTTTTTTAATATTCACCTACTATGTCCTTTAAAAGAAAATATACTAATCACAGACAATAATCATTAAAGTTTACTGAATTGCTCTTTAACTCTGAATTACTGGTTATAGCAATAATTTGTTGAAGTTGTTTGCTTATTTTGCCTTTCCTTTATAAAGGTGATAACATCTGAGGAACAATGACCATAAAGAATAACAAGAGGCCCATGTACCTTATCGGTCAAATGGGAATCCGCGGTGTGGCCATTCGCAATGTATATTCATGGGTATGATAATTACAGGGCTAACGAAATCATCTTCAATGTTACGGGATTGTTGAATCCAATTAACATTCAAAATTCAAATCAAATTATTAAAAAATTGTAGCATAATAAAAGTGACATAATTGAAAAAATCTTTAGTACAAAAAATATAGCAAATCGAAATTACACCACCCTACCCTGTATAATCATTAAGCCCTGCCCTAACACCAGAACCCCTGACACAGGGGCCATGGAATTACTGAGTAATAATTTTGAAAGCAACACTCTCCCTCATCATAACGATGTACTTAGCTCATTTGTTTACTACCCAGAAGCAGAGGAGAAGATTTTTAAAGAATTAATGCAATTTTACTATAATATGTTTTACGGTGCTACCGTTCTGGCGAGTGCAGCAACTTGCACATACCTTGCATCATTGTCAACTTATAGTTTTATTTAGGTATCAACGAACGTCAAATAATTTTTGAGAGAGTATTGCTCTACAATGAGTATGCGAAAGGTACTAATTTTAATGGTTATGATACATACAGCGCAACCCCCTACCCAGAGAGAAAGAGAGAGAGAGAGAGAGAGAGAGAGAGAGAGAGAGAGAGAGAGCAGTACCTGTTTGTAGGTGTGTAATTTCCCACTTTTAAATTTAATGGTCTGACTATATGCAATATCTACATAATTTTTACCTGTTTATTTTTTCATTTTATTCCTTTTTTTTTAGTTCAAAATGTCCTATTGTTTATTTCCTCCCTACTCATATACTTACCTGCCTACTGTACATGCATGCACAATTAGCTTAAAAATCGATCGATATGACAGTTAAGTATGGCTCTTGCTAGTATATATATATAAAATCTCTATATTAAAAAAAAAGATTAAAAACAAACCATATGTCAATGAGGCAGGCATCGCAGTCTATACTGAAATAGCCAGTACACTCATTACAGATGTTTGATCCACTTCTAAATTTATCGCGGGAAATATAGCGCGAGTGCACAGTGACGTCATCAATGACTTTGTTCGTCTTTGTTTACGTTTCTCGACTCAATACGAAGGTATGGAAGCATGTAACAAATCTTTTGAGTCTCGCCAAAGCATATGCGGTACTCAAAACGTGTCTTCAAACTTTAAGTCACCGTAAATTACGAGTTAAAAGTCGGCCATTTTTGGCATTGCACCACGGATGAAAACATTATAGAGCATTATGGGACTCGCTATAATCATTAGAGCCCCGCACTTACACCAGTGCTCCTGACCTAAGGGCCATGAATTCAAAATTTTGGAAAAGGTATTCTTACTCATATTTACTATGTACTTAGTTCATTGGCTAATTACTATAGTACCACTTAGTTCATTGGCTTAATACATAGGAGCAGAGGAGAAGATTTTTTTAATTAACGCATTTTAACTACATTATCATTAGAGCCCCACCCTGACACCAAAGCCCCTGGCCCAGGGGCCATCAATTTCTCAATTTTGGCAGCGAGCTCAATGATTTCTACAATCATGCCAGTAGTTTGACTGCTTGATGTCCAGGAGTGGAGAATATTTCTAAAGATTGCATTAATTTTGGTGGTTTTAGCCCAACCCCTCAAGCCCCAGGAGGGCAGAGTCCATGGTTTTCATAACGTTATCTGCCCTTTACCAATATAAGCAATGTACCCAATTTCGTTTAAATTGGTACCGTGGTTCCAGAGAAAAAGCTACAAATGTTCAAAAGTTTACGAATGATGTACGAAGAACGCCGACTGAAAAACAGATAGGAATAAGACACCTTATTGACTCAGATGACCTAAAAAGGAAAAAATCATTTTTTGTTTTTTTGTTTTTGTTTTATTTCATTCCTGTTAACATAAAATCGATTAATATATATTTTATCAATGGATCACAACTATTCCAAAAATCATATTTACATATTTATTTAACATATCAATATAGTCTATTCAGATACTGGCCACTGGTCAGCTCACATTCTTCTCTTAAGGATCTCAGCGAAAGTGCCACAAAAACTGTTGCTTTCTTTCTTCTTCAATATCCCCACAAACTATAATGAAGCTCAGCGCTCAATGTTTCATCTAAAAGAACAGATGTCATTTTTCTTGTAAAGCCTTGAATGGAAAACTTCATCCAGTCTGTAATACTCATGCGGTTCCATATTTAGCGATGGTGGATGTCCATTTTGCATGGTTAGACACTCTGATGTAGTCGACTCATCGATGATGTTCAGGAGCGATATTCCGTATTGTCTTGGAAGGACAATAGCCATTGCTGTGAAATGTCGTTCTCGGTGAATATAAAATTTAAAATTTATCGCAGGAATCTCATTTTATAGTTTTGTCGTAAAATTGCAGTCAGTATGAAACAAACATATTGGCTGAAAAATCTTTTGATTTCAAGAACGACATTTACCGATAAGTTAATTACCTTTCAGTAAATGCTGTGATTGGGTATCAGACGTGAGAACACACCCCCTAGTTATTCGTACTTTTTCTGTTGTAACATAGGCTAATCGAGGGTAAAACAAAGTATAAATTCTCGCGCACGCAAATCTATCTATCTATCTATCTATCTATCTATCTATCTATCTATCTATCTTGCCTGTTTGGGATATTATAGCCCAGATGGGATATAAATTTGAAGTGCAAAAAAAGCATTTTTTATTTTGCTAAACAATGTTAAATATGCCTTAGAATACACGAAATGTAACAATTTTTGGTAACCAACTTTTTATGCAAACGTACTACTGCGGTGATTGATCCCTCAGTATAGCCAAAACATCTTGGGATCAATCTTACAGACTATACGCTCATAGGAAAACTTGCTTACCAAACGTTGTTGCATTTGATATAAGGTACATTAATGCAGATTTATATTTTTAAAAAACCAGATCATTTTTCCGTTTTTGCACTATTAAATCCCAAAATTACCGATTGGACCCAACCTGTTAAAGTACATCTAACTGTATCATAAGCAAATAATTATGTGGTATTTATATAATATTCATATATCATATGATGCAAACTAACTAAAGACAATTTACTGTCATTTTAAATTATTTGTATTTCTTCAGCACCAGAACTTTTAATCTAAAATGTACCGGTTTCCAATTATGCAAGTGGTTATGGTCTATTGTAAGTAACGTAATTTGTCGTCATTAATATCAATACTGGCGTGCGACCAGTTCTCGACGAGCACCATTTCTCGCCAGTGCATTGTTACGTCATTTTTCGTATATAGTTTAATGTGTTTGTTATTGCTTGCACCCAAGAGTTAAACGATTATAAAAATGTTGTATGTTGGATCACATTAAAAATAATTCGATGATATAAGGACCGCTAGATCAATTTTATAAACGGGGTATACTCTTAGGATTCTTCATGGTTTATATTTCAAAATCAGATATCATTGCAGATATTAAAGCTCTATTCAATTTTCAACATTTTTGTATCTGAGAAAGCTTAAGTCCTACATAGCTGATGTTAGTTTAAAGTAAAAGGCAATAATATTATTTAATATTTAGGTCATGGAAAGGGCCTAGGTGGTTGTATTACATCCACAGTTCATGACTAGCAAATTATCAAACAAATAGATGTACTTTTTTGGGTCACTTTTTATCATAACTAGGGCAATTTACACAATGCTATCTCACTCTTTACATAAAGTAAAACAGGACTTATCAAAATAATTATTGATAGATGCACATTGTTAATTGTCATCTATCATTTGATTACCTTGAGAACAAACACCTCTAGTGTATGTACAATTGATCTGCAAAACACGAACTTTCTATCTCGAGAACTGTAAGAGGAGTTATCCGTACAAGAAGAGTACCCTTTGAAGTTGAAAAACATACCATTATCAAAAACTGCGGCTATGTCTCTCGATTAGTACAGTTTAATAACAGTTATTAAATCTAGATCTAGGTATCGTAATGTCCCATTACAATCAGACAAATGTTTGTAATTAAAAAACCATATGCGGGATAAAGTGTTTTTATATCCCAAAACTCAAAGTTATGAAAAGAGCTTTTGAAATTTGCTAAAAGATCGGTTACTAGTTCAGGTCTATTGTCTAATCAAAGTCATGATAGAAATATATTATGTAAATAATGAGCTTATTTCACAAAAAGTCGTATTTTATCCAAAAATGGAGGATTTCCTATCAGTTTTTGAAAAGGAAACATCAAGTGGATGCTTGCTCTAAAACCATTTCTTAATATGATATACAAAATAATTCGACCAATGATATATGTAAAATGGTTTTGGGGCAACATTGCGCTTTATTATACTTTCATGTTAAATACTGAAACCTGATTGGTTAAGATGCAGTTGATAATCCCTTCTATTACCCTCTGCGTTAGCAACATACTTGGCAACGGGTAACACAACGAATTATTACATGCGCGTAAATTATGCGCGTACGGTTCGCCGTAGAATTCACGTCATTTGTATATAAAAGTAGTAAAAAATTCTCTAAAATTCAGACATTCAGTATAATAAAATAAATAGTGCCTGTTTGGGAGGATAGCAATTGAAATTGACACCCCGAGGAAACCACTGTCAACCTCCGCTTCGCGTCGGTTGTCAATTTCAACTGTTACCCTCCCTAACAGGCACTATTTATATACTGTACCTCCTACTTTTGAACATGAAATAAAATGATGACATTTTCATGCTTTTGAGAAAATGCGGGAAATGGCCCATTTAGCGATGACATAGAAGTACAAGGAATGATCGATGTTTTGAAACGTTTAAATTTCTATAACTGGCGTATTCAGTTTTTTTCACAATTTCAGAAATTATGCCTTATCGCATATAGTTCTTTGTCGGTATTACTGATTTAAGTAAATTATCGGCATAAGTAATAATCAATTATCTACGTAATATAAGGATTATAGGGGAAAATTAACAGAAATAGAAAGTATAATCATCATATTTTTTTTTTTTTTCATTTTTTTATTTTGCAAAAAAATTGGGAAAACTCGTGATAATTTAAGCTTGAAATTATTCACTTTGAAAACAGTGAGCAGACCACTATGAGCAGAACTTAATTATAGACTATCTAAAATTTGATTTGATTTGTCTGATAGTCAGTGCACTTTGTTGGACAATGTCATAAAGCATTTTGTAGATTTGATATAAAGGCATTGGTCGTCTTTACTTTAACTCACCTTTCTCTTGCTGTGTGTGGGTTGCATCTGTCTATGCACAGCTTGACGTAGTCTATAACCCATTTAAATACACTAATTGTCTTATTTTGAAGCAAATTTACCCAGCTGGCCGAGTTTCTCTTTCGAACATTTGAAATTGAAAACAGTTTGTTGTGTACTTAAACGGTTTCTTCAAAATGATATGTGTAATGAGTTCTTTTGGATTTTGTCGGCTGAATGAAAAATAAGACTTTGTAAAGAAAATAAACAAGTTTAATTTGAAAAAAAATCAAGAAACAAAACGAATCATTATTCTCAATCCCCCTTTCACGCCATTCTCAATCGAAAATAACTTCAAAAAACAATAATAATTCAATTTAACAAATGAACAAATATTTGATACTATCAACTGAATTCAAAATTAAATCACACTGTATCAGATATCAAATAGAAGTAAACAACAAAATATTGTTTAGAAACTATTTCAAATAATAAACTTTTGTTAAAAAAATTTCTCAAAAAATGTTAAAGTTCAATAATTCAAAAAATCGTGATATTACAATTACTTCAAATTTCAGCTCAAAATCATGTATATGAAAATTAGCCTGTAATAACAGTCACTTTTACACACTTAAAACCTCTCTCTGAAAAGGAACTTAGTCACTTCAAGGACACCACACACCCAAGACGCTCCTGCACTCGTCAAATTGCCTGTCCCTCTAGTATCGCTATCCTAACTGAAAGCCCCGGACTCACAGGTCTCTCGCTTCCAGTCTACGACCACTTCTTGGACAGAAAATTCGCTCACCACAGAATGCGTTCCCGACATTCGTCTTTTGCCAACATGACCTTTTCCTCATTATTATACTAACTGGAGATATTCATCATTTTTTAAATCAGAAGCTGCAAAACGTGGCACCCGGCTGATGTCGTTACCGGACCCTCTACTGACCTCTACACCCAAACCGGTCACTTTAAATACTCGATCTAAAAATAGCATACTCACCGGGCACTCGTCACTCACATACGATAACCCATTCATAACAAAAATAAAGAAGAATACAAATATAATCACCTGTATATACAAAACTGAATCAACTTTATTACAATATGATTAAAACAATATAGTAAAAACAATTTGATTGTACACATATAAACCTTTTAATCAAACCATAATAGTTTTGAAAATCTACATCTTTTCATCCTTTGAACTAAATAAATGCGCTTCTCTTAGTTATATCTAGTTTAATTTCAAATAGATTTAAACAAGTTTTCTTTACTGTATAATAGTAAATTCAACTTTAGGGTTTTATATTTTTTAAAGTTTATCAAATTTGTTACTGGTTTGTTAAAAGAATGTACCATATCTTATAAGTTTATTGCAAAACTAATACCTAAAAGATTGAGTTCTTTGTTAAACTGAAATTTTATGTGAGCGTTTGGAATCATATTCAGTGTAACTAAACAAAGTTTGTCGTCAATTAACAAAATTGTTATATTTGTTGTTTATTTAGATTTGATTTCTAATTTTCAATAAAATTCTAATTTTTGTTAAAATTTTTGCTTTGGTGTTCATTAATAGTTTTTACATACTAGCGGAAA
Organism: Magallana angulata; assembly: GCF_025612915.1. Lineage (NCBI taxonomy): Eukaryota > Metazoa > Mollusca > Bivalvia > Ostreida > Ostreidae > Magallana > Magallana angulata. The sequence continues at coordinate 28,535,272 of NC_069116.1, forward strand.
AAAGAAACTGTGCAACGTGTGGCCTTGCGTTGTCTTGCTGCAAAGTGATGTGATTTTGATGTCTCTTTATGAAGGGTATCACATGACGCTGAATAATTTCATCTCGATAGCGTACGCCGGTGAGATTTCCATTGAGAATTTGTAGAGGGGTCCTTTCACGTGCTGATATTCGACCCCACACCATAACGCTACCTCCACCAAATTGTCGACGTTGCACAACACAAGCGTCCTGGTAACGCTCCCCAACGCGACGATACACCCTACAACGGCCGTCACTGCTATCCAAATGAAATCTGGATTCATCAGTGAAAAGAATATTGGCCAAGTCCTGTATTCTGAATCGCAGATGTCGTGTGCACCACGCTAGTCTGGCGATACGATGACGTTGAAGCAGTACTGGGTGCACCTCTGGACGTCTTGGTCTGATGTTTTGCTCGCGCAGACGATTACGCACAGTTCTTGGACTAATTGGTCGAAGCCCTGGAATGCTACGGACAGTCAAACTTGCTGTCTGGAAACTATTTCTCAGATGCACAAGTCTAATGTGGTTGTCCTGTTGACGTGACGTCACACGAGGTCGCCCAGAGCGCGGTCGATACTGGCTGTTGCCAGATTGTTGAAAACGTTTCCATAATGACTGGGTGGAATTCCGATGAACTCCAAAGTGTCTTGCTACAGTATTTTGTGCCATTCCAGCTTGCAGCATCCCAACAGCACGATTACATTGGTTTTCGTTGAGTCGTGGCATGACATAGGGGTAAATTTTGTTGAAACTAAAGTGATTTCCTTAACAAAAAAAGTTTAAGCAAATCTTTTACAGTTCTTATTCCAATCAGTATTGGCCCGTAAAACTCGTGCGTACAAATTCTTCAATAAACAACAGGTGCTCACTAACCATGAAAAAGTCTGTGCACCCGAACGGTTACCATCAGATATTGTCAAAAAATATACCATTATCGATTGTTTAAATTTTATAAATACAAACAATAGATATAGGAAAATTATACTAAATTTTATAATGCACAGTTTGTTTTTTTTTCGCTAGTGTATGTTTAAGGTATTAAATATACACAGATGAGATGTACCTGTGTATTTGTGTATATGCCGATGAAACAACTTTGTCCCTATGTTTTCAGTGAACTGCAAAAACATTTCATTTCAAAAAATTTTGAACAAAAAAAAACAAATGGTTTTTGCTCGTTCTTTTGACGCTTTTCTCAATTTTTGGTCTTTTTAATACCATAATTTAAAAATAAACAGGAATAAAAAAACGATTTTCAGAAGACCGGAGTTACTCATGTGACCATTTGTGACCGTTTTCTTTCGTCCTCTTGTGTCGTCTGTTTGACACGCATGCTAATAGACTTTCTGTAAAAACAAAAAACAAAAGAACAACCTTTAAAAGGATGTTAATGATCTAAATTAAATTCGATCACAATTTAAACATCTAATAAATATGTTTTCAAATAGCATTTTTGGACTTATTTCCAAAAGTAATCATGGTGGTTGTCACGTCAAGAACACAGACGAATGACATTTACCAGTTGCATAACAAGACGCGTATTCGACCCATAATTATCAACTTAATCAAACAGCATACAATAAAGCGATGAAAAAAATCACATGGTTGATAATGAAATTGCTAATTTACAGTATGAAGATTTTAATCACGATCTAAATAATTACATTACACAAGAGGAAATAAAAAAGCAATTAAGAATCTAAAAGATAATAAAGCCAGTGGGGAAGATGGGATAAGAAACGAATCTATTAAAGCAACACAGCAGTTAATGTTGCCAGTTTATGAAAAGTTGTTCAATTTAGTTTTTTCGTCTGGTAAGATTCCCTCTATTTGGTTGGAGGGAAATATTATACCAATATACAAAAACAAGGGTGTTAAAACCAACCCACAAAATTACAGACCAATCACTATATTAATCTGTATTGGAAAACTTTTTACCTCCATTCTTAACGAACGACTGAATACATTCTGGGATGAATTTATCGTACTAAATGAAAACCAATCAGGTTTTAGAAAAGAATATTCAACAATTGATAATATTTTGACATTACATATTCTATTCGAACTTTTGAGAATAAAGAAGAAAAAACTTTATTGTATGTTTGTAGATTTCGAAAAAGCGTTTGATAACGTATGGCGAAAAGCATTGTGGTTTAAACTATTATCCCATAATATTTGTGGCAAAATGTTTAATATTATTTTTAATATGTACAATCATATTAATTCAAGGATTGTTTATAATAATGAAACCTCTACTTTTTTTCATTGTGAAAACGGAGTGATGCAAGGTGAAAATATGTCAGCCTTCTTATTCTCTATGTACCTTAATGATTTACATGACATTTTAAATGAGTCTGATGTGCAAGGTTTACCAACTATTACTGACATGTTAGAAAATAAGTTAGATATTTTTTTCAAATTATTTGCTATATTATATGCAGACGACACCGTACTGTTAGCTGAATCTCCCGAGGAATTGCAAAGAGAGATAGATTGCTTTCATACTTATTGCAAAAAATGGAACCTGAAAATGAATATCGATAAATCTAAAATGATAATATTTAGCAAAGGTAGGCAGAAAGAAAACGTGCAAATAAAATATAACGATAAATTTTTTGAAGTTGTTACTGATTTTAACTACTTGGGTATAGTATTCAGCAGAACAGGATCTTTAAAAATTGCAATACAGAAATTAGCCGAAAAAGCTACAAAAGCATTATATGAAGTGTTAAAAAAGGGGAGATTTCATAACCTATCAGTACAGTGTCAACTAGATTTATTTGACAAAATTGTCCAACCTATACTGTTATATGGATGTGAAGTCTGGGGCTTTTCAAATATTGCAATTATAGAAAGAATTCATCTCAAATTTTGTAAACTTCTACTCCATTTAAAACAATCGACTCCAGATTTCATGATATATGGTGAACTTGGTCGATACCCACTTGAAATTCAAATTAAAACACGCATTTTTTCTTATTGGTCAAGAATACTTACCGGAAAAGATACAAAAATTGCAAAGTTAATATATGATCTAGGAATTTGTATGAATCACGAAATTGGGGGGAAAATCCCTTGGTATGAAAACATCAAACATATTCTAAATAACTGCGGTTTATCTAGTATATGGATTAATCAAACTATACATAACTCACAATGGCTAAAGGCAAAAATAAAACTCACGTTGATAGACCAATTCAAACAAAATTGGCAATCTATTCTACAATCATCCCCAAAAGCTCTAAATTATAGAATTTATAAGGAAGAGTTAAAATTTGAACATTATTTTGATACATTATCAAAAAAAGATGCAATTACTTTTTGTAGATTTCGAACATGTAATCACCATCTACCCATTGAAAGTGGACGTTGGGCAAATATTCCTAGACATGAAAGATTCTGTGCTCATTGCAATAAGTGCGAAATAGGAGATGAATTTTACTACATACTTAACTGTAACTCGTTGCAGCAAGAACGCAATCAATGCTTATCAAATATAAATATAAAAATAAAAAGTGCTATTAGTTTTGAATTTATAATGGCAAGTACAAAACACTGTTCTTTGAGGATATTGTGTGCTTTTATTAGAAAAATAAATAAAACTAGATTCGATCTCGTTGCGAGCAACGAGTGGGTCTTCCGCCCGATTTTTGAATAGATTAGATTAAACTTATCAATTCAAAGATAAAATCGTAGATCTAAGCAAAAAAAATGAAAAAAAATTTGGCGGCACTCGAGGCTTGAACCCGGGTCGCCTGGACCATGTCCACGACTGTATCGACTGAGCTACTCGGACTCCGCTTCAGAACTTTGACACTTAATTTCTCGAGAATGCCTTGATCGATTTTAAAACTAATTACATATTCTTAAACAGTAAAAGGGTCACTATAAGGTGTAAAAATTTCAAAGAAAAATATTAAAAAATATAAAAGTCGAAAAATTCAATTTTTGAAATTTTCTTCCAAAAACGACAGGAAGTGACAGCGGACATTTTGGTGAGTGTGTTGCACCAGAAAAACGGTAGATCTATCTTCTCTAAAAATTTCAGCCCTATATCTTTTCTCGTTTTTGAGAAACGTTGCCGACAAAATTGACTTTTTAAAATCGTAAACGGACGATAACTTCCGACCGGAAGTGTATTTTCAGAAATGGATAAAAAACAATAAACTTCAGATAAAAACACGTTAATCTTGAAAATTTGAATGAAATCTATCAAGCCATCTCTGAGAAATCGTCTGCACAAAATCGGTTAGAAAAAAAAAGAATAAGAATAAGAACTAGAGCAAAGCTCGTTGCAAAGCAACGAGTGGGTCTTCCGTTAATGTCGGAAGTAAAGCTGGAAGTTCCTGTAAGAAGCAGAGCTCTTAAACCAATAACAAGAGTACCTTGAATAAAAAGATGAAAAAATCGAATTATTCCTGGTACGACTTAACAAAAACCGAATAATTTTACGTACGACTTAACAAAAACCTTTCCGATTTCAAGAACGACTTAACAAAAAAAATCCGAATGTGTTACAGTACGACTTAACAATTAATTTTTAGGTACAAGTTAATTTAACCAAGAACTTGATACTAATTTCTTAACCAAAAACGCGGAATAAATATTTCCGGAAAAATCATTTTTGAACTCGTATATCTCTGTAATGCATCGTCCGATTTTAAAACGGCTTTCAGTGTTAGATTCAGCTAAATAAGCTCTACAAAACACATATACATTTTTGATTAAATCAGAAAATTCATTTTTTCGAAAATTTTGTTTTACTTCCGGTTTCGACCGGAAGTGATAGATTTTCATTTCCAGCCTTATTACAGAGGTAAATCGATCAAATCATAACCATTCAAAATTTCAAGCCTCTATCTTAAAGCGTTTTTGAGAAAAGTCCGGGACAAAATGACTTTTTGAAATTTTTTAAAATGACGTCACGTCAAAACGGGAGTGACGTTCTCTTTAAAACTTTAATATTTTTGAGGGACGGCAACTTACAAAAATCTCTGAAAATTTCATCAAAATCGGTTAAACACTTTTTGAGTTATGAAGCAAAAAAGGAGTCAGAAGAAAAGAAAAAGAATAATAATAATAATAATAAAAAGAAACCGAAGAATAACAAGAGGGTCTTCCGTTGAAAACGGAAGACCCTAATAAGAAAAGTGAAAAAGAAACAATAGAATAATAGAAGGGTCTTCCGCTGAAGACGGAAGACCCTAAAAATGCTCCCAAGGTTAGAACCCCCATACTTCACATTTGTATTAACGAGTCAGAGTTGTATATGGGTTTTTTTCTCTCTCGCCTACGCATGCATGGTTAATTATTAAGAAATACCACATATTGTATCATTATAATCTCTGTGTACCATTGTGCAATGGTGTTGAGATTGAATAAATGAATGATATATCGCCTTCGCCTTTTTTGATTGCATTCAGCAAGTCTTGGTCGATTACATAGAATTTAAAGCAGGCACCGTACTCGCCAAGGTTTTTCCATTAATCCAGGGTATTATTGGTACGCATGCGCTAGGCCATCGTGCTTACTATGAATGTTTATAAATATTTTAATGTGTTCATGTGACATATATGTTTACCAGTGCTGGCTATGCCTAATCATTTTATACTCCACACAAAATCTAATGTCCACCATATTGTGTACATACATGTATGCTCTTCCAGACTCCTATCGCTTACCAGCCGTCTGTTTACCGTGGACCAAACACAGTAACATTCTAATTTCATTATGCGACACTCCTTGCTCATGCATGGATCTAGAGGGGGAGAGGGGGTCCGTCCCCTGGGAAAATTCAATATTAATAATTTCACGCAGTAAAAGGGGAGAGGGGGTCCGGACCCTAACCCCCTGAATAATTTAATTTTATTAATTCTATGAAAAAAAATTCCAAAATATGCCTCGGAACCCTTAAACGATAGAGAGCTCAGCAATTATAAAACATAGGTAATCACAGATTACAAAGCTCACTGAGACGAGGCATCACCTTAAAGAGACCACCTTTGTAATATTATATGAAAACCATCCTTTCTGATCTTGGATATTCATGGATTCTGTTTTGACACATTATCGTATATCATCTGTTAAAAAATTGTATGATAATCATATGATCATACGTTAATCAATACAATAATATAAATTTAAAAATTGCATCCTATTATACTTACAATATATCATATACTACCATAAAATACCGTACAAAAATTGTGAGATATGATATTGTAACGTATGATATGACATTGTATTGTGTTAAACATTATTGTATTTGATCAAATAAGGCAATATCATAAAACATAATACACTATAGAATTATATGAAACAATATCATATTGCAATTATACATCATAACATTGAAAATGCGTTATTATATTGTATATAAAGTATGATATTGTATCGTATGATACTGTATCATATTTGATAAATAATATGATATTGTATTATATGATACAATATAATTTGATACAACAGTGTACCATATCAAATGATACAATATCATGGGAAAAAATAAATATTATATGATACAATAATATTATACAAATTGTATAATATGATACAATAATATATATTACAACATCATAAAATACAATTTCATGTAATATGATAATATATCATATAAACCAATATCACATTATACAATATCGTATGATACGATATTTTATAATATATCAATATCATATATACAATTTCATTAAATATAATTCTATATTACAGAAACCAATATCATATTAAACAATACTGTATGATACAATATCATAGAATATACAATATTATATCATAGGATGCAATATTATATATTGCAATATCATATGTAATAGCATAATGTGATTTAATAATTTATTAAGGTAAGGTTTGCGGTTACAGGGAGATAACTCACACATTTTCATTGTGACGTAACACCAACTACCCTTTATTTCAGTTATGACGTCAAAATTTATATGACGTCATAATTGATTTCAGCTTTTTTTTATTTCGCGGGGTTTTTTAGTTTCAAAGAAAAAATAAGAGGACACAAGCATTTTATCAATTTCCACGAAAACAAAATCCGCATCATATAGTTTTGAATAGTGTTTTAGAAACATCAGATTACACATATTCTAAGATACTTTTTTCCTGAAATCGGTGGACTTGGAAAGGTTTCAAATAAGACGTTTTCGTTTACATAATAGTAGTCCAAAATTAAGACTTTTGTTGCATTTTATTCTATTTTTAGATAGTTCATCAGAAATTAATAAAAGTGAATCATGATATTAATAGTGATATTATTTTCGAACATTTTAAGCATAAATAACCCCCATAATAGTCACATATAAAATGTACATATTTTCATGAAATTGTTTACATTTCATCAAAATGAAAATTGGAAATCATGAACTTTGACCTTTTGTAGTTATAAAACGGGACGGGCAAAATTCATTTGAGTTTCATGAGTAAAAAGATTTTAGTATAGTGAACAAAATGGTATGTAACTTTGGTACAACCTCTAAAAAATGCAAGCCGCAAACCTTACCTTAATAAAACAATATAATATTATACAATATTGTTTCATAATATACAATACTACACAGAACAATATCATGATACAATATCATATCATAAAATATAAAAAAATGATACAATATTATATCGTATCATATAACGTTTTATAATATAACATATGGTAATATATTGTATCCTATTAAACAATAGTGTTTCATATCATACAATACTATATCATAGGAATCATGTTATATCATTTAAGAACAACTACATATATCTATCAAGCAGGTTTGAGTGAGGTAGCAGATTTTTTTAGCATCCTTGATTATGGATATTAGGCTCTGCATCTGAAGCAACCTCTGCGTTTCATTTATAATATAGTTAAATCAACTATGCAAGCTATCATCTATAAAACATGTGACCTGTTCCGAAAAACTAAACCTCATCAAGCATCATAAACCTTTGGCTCAGATTCAGCATTCAAGCCTGTCAGGTGCATCAGTATCATAAGACGCACCATCCATGCAAGTTTGGTGAAGTTAGGACCAGTAATAACTAAGATATCATCATCAGAGGGCACCAGCAATTAAAACCTTTACCTCCTCAAGCATCCCCAACGTATGGCTCTGATTCAGCATCCATGCCTGTCAATTGCATCTGTATCATAAGACTCACCATCCATTCAGGTTAGGTGAAGTAGTAATAGCTTATTAAAATACAGGACCTGCACCAAAAACTTTAACCAGCTCCGGACGCCAACGCCGGGAGTATAGCATAAGCTCCCCTTGACTTCCCCCGGTGAGCTAAAAAGGCGAAAGCGCGAAGATTCGAAGGCGAGAGTGCGAAGTTGCAAAGGCAAAGAAGCGATAGTAGTATCACTTCTTCGCCTTCGCAACTTGGCACTTTCATTTTCGCATCTTCGCGCTTCGCCGTCGCATCTTTTATATTCTTCCTATTGTTCATGAATTATACTTGCATTGAGGATTTCCACTATTACAAACTACTGGATATGCTAGTGCATCCCGCGGAATTTATGAAATCAAAATTATGAAAAGTTTACTCCACTGTTAGGCATTATAACCAAGCTGAAGTTAGTAGGCACTGACAGCAGCCATTACGCCAGTAGAAGTTAACGGCCAATAAGGAAAATCGTCAAAGTACTGAGAGTACTCGTACAGAACATATATTTTACTTTATCGTCGGCATACTTTAGTAAGTTTAGTTAATATCAAGATGATTAATGCATCAATAGTTTGTATGAGCATTGGTAACTTTGGATACAATAAAGATCGTGTGATCAAAATCAAAGGGGATATAAACCCCTAACATGGGCCCTAAACTCTTATCAACGCTTTTAGAAACAATCTTTTCTTATTATAATCGATCAGTGTTTATTATGTATTAAGATTTACTATAGTCAGGTACTCTTCACACATTTGCTTTAAAAGAATAAAGTCTATTCATGATCACAAATACAACATTACAACAAATGTTTAGAATATTGATGTTCATGTATCACGTAGAAAAAAACAACACTGACAAAATTGATTTTTTAAAAATCACTTTCCTCAAGAAATGTAAATAAGAAGAATTCATATTCCTACGTTACTTGTCCCCTTAGTGTTTTTCCATAAAGATATATACATGTATCATTCTAAGATTGATAATTCATTCACCAGTGAATATTGCTTATATTATTACAACAATTATTCTTTCATGATTATTGTTCGTTAATTATCACACAATATCCTCATTGTGTATGAATCTGTCTTTATTTGCGTCATTTCCCGCCGTATGTCGATGAGAGAAGTGACGAAACTGTTAACAATTAATTTGTGGCAATATAAGAGTGTTTTGTGTGTGCCTGCTACTGATATGAAAAACTATCTACAGCGATTTATTTACAAATTCGGTGTTTATAACTTCAAAATCAGTTGAACAGAGTGAAAAATTAAGTAAATTTCAAAGTCATATCTTGGATACGGTGTAACCAATTTCTATTCATGTTACCGGAGGGGGGGGGGGGGTCATTTTTCTTCGTGTTTAACATGAAGAAAAATAACCCCTGGGTCTTTTTTCTTTAGAAAAATCCAATTATTCTTCAGCAAGGGGGGGGGGTCATTATTCTACGTCGAAAAATGACCCCCGGTCATTATTCTACTGGGGTCATTATTCTTCATTACACCGGACGACAGACAAAATGTGATCGGAAAAGCTCACTTCAGCTTTCAGCTCAGGTGAGTTAATAATGAAATAACTAATAGGAGTCAAGTTTAGATTGTACTATCTGACACAGAGTCGATATGTTGGGTTTGAAAAAAAAAATATTAAATTAGTTCACACAATGATTAATTATCATGAACCATGCAAATCCAATTAAGGTGTAATATTGTGTCTAAAGTTTAATTAATCCTGAGCAATTTTGACGAATAATATAAAAGCAAAAAAGGGTTTCTTTAAGTTAAGTATTGCATATCTGTTGATCGAAGTTCATTTGGGTTATAAATTCGAGAAAATACTATGATAAACATTGTGAAAAGAAAATCATGAGCGATGGAGTTATCAGCCGGTACCCCTAGATGATTTGGATCTCTAATTATGTGCCTAATGTGGTTTGAGGAAAATGTTTTATGTATAAGAAATCATTTTAAGCTAAATGACATGTTAGGCCTTAGAAAGGGATGTCAAAGCACTGGCATGTATATATAAACAGGCATTTTATGTTATAAATTATATGTCACTTTTCCATCGTTTGTTATTATCACCTTTTATTAACTATAACTTCAGAGCTTTCCTTTTTTCACCGCTTCCAGTCAAATTGTCTGAAAAGAAAGGATTTTGACATGACTAAGGAATCAGTATTTATTGTACACTCTGAAAAGAAATAAAAATTAATTGAACACCAAACTAATATATGTAAATGTAACTTGAAGTACGCATTAAATGAATAAGTTACATGTACATGCTAGAGTCTATAGAAATGGATCAATTTTAAAACTATGTCACTTTCGTTGGTTTTTATCCAAAATTCAAAGTTGCATCATCCTTCGTAAGTTATAAACAAACTATGAGGTTAGTTTTTTAAAATAATAATATTTGTAAGTCAAATAAATCATCTAGGTGAAATAGGTCACCCTAACATTAGAAATTAAAAATATAAAGACATTACCGAGTTTTTCATCATTTTTACGGTTTACAAAACAAGTTTTTGAAAAACTTTTGTTCGCATAGAAAGAACGATAACTTTTTATGTGCAGATGCCCTATATTCTTAAAATCTACGATCTTTGTAGCTCTCATTTAAAAATATCAACAGTTGTATTTATAAGAACTGAAATTTTCGTTCTACTTTGATGTAGAATCAAGTTTTTTAAAGCTTCAATTCCAACAAAACAATAAGGCAATCAAAATATAAAACATAAAATTCAATAATGCATGTTACTTACTATTAACAACTAAAATAGATGGGTAGCTCCAGCCTATCAAATGCTCACCTTGAAAGCTAGTGTTGCTCAAATGCAAAGTTTACAATGTTGTTTCCGATTTGATATCCCAAGAGTCACCTTTTTAAAAGAAATAAGCAGGAAATAAAAAGGCGAAAAATGTTTTTAGATCTTTAAGAATTTGAGAAATTTGAACTGGTGCGACATTTGATCTTTTAACCAATTTCTTTTTAATTTTTCAATTGCTTAACTCTCAAACACCCATTATTGAGAACAGACTGACGTTGAGAGGTGTAGGGTAACAGAAAAAGCAATCAAATTGGTCAGAGGTTTTTTCTCATAATAGTTATTGAATGACGTTCCATTTAAGATATTATGTTTCACACTGAAAGGGTGTTCAACATGTATATGCTTAACTTTAATTTGAAAAAGTCGGATTAACTGTAATTTAAGACTACTGGCGTCGTTTGCGACTTATTTAACTGTGGATTGATTTAAAAAAACAAGTTTATTTTGTTTCCAAATTACACAACAAAACTGGTTAGTTTTCTTTTTAACAAGGAAATCAATATCCACGAAGCATGTAAAATACAAAATGATACTTCCTTGTTAATTCCTGTGGAAAATGTCATCTCTTTGAACGTACTTACTGTATTTTGGGTGATCCACAGGATGAATGACCATCTTTAAGTCCTCCTTAAAGATAGCTTAAAGGTGTTTAAAGGTAGCTTAAAGACGATCTTTAAGCCACCTTTAAGCTACCTTTAAGCTATATGTATTGCTTAAAGGTGGCTTAAAGAAAGCGTAACGATGGCTTAAAGGCAGCTTAAAGACTATCTTTAAGCCACCTTTAAGCCACCTTTAAGGACAACTTATAGGTCCTTAATGTCCAAACTTCTTTAAGCCACCTTTAAGCCACCTTTAAGCTACCTTTAAGCCACCTTTAAGCCATCAAAAAAAATTTAATTCAATATTATGCTTAATTTCCAACAAAATGTATTAACTTTATGAAAGAAAAGGTATTAAAACGGTTTTTGTTCTAGAAAGAAAAATGAAAAAAAAAAACACCCAAAAAAAACGGCCTCGGTGAGAATTGAACCCGGGACCCTTAGTTTACTAGCATCACCACACATCCTCTACGCCACGGCAACTTACATATTTTTAAGCGTTTTTATATCCTATATATCAGTGGATATTGAATCACTGTATTGAATGTGTTTACTTGAAAAGATTTTGACAAACCATTCAGTTTGTAACAATCAATTATATCTAATTTATAAATTACATGCATGCATGTATTTAGAATGAAATACGGAACTTGGTCTTCAGTGAACAAAAATATATTATACCTAAATGGAAACCGTTAGGTTCACTATAGTAGGCTTTCTTAGTTAATAAATTTAAACCGAGTAGATATACGTAATTCATCTAATTTATAGCTATAAAAATGTAAGAAAGAAAATGAAATCATTTCTTTTATTACAGCGAATTACAGAATACCGGTAGAGTTTTCAATAGCTTGCTAGATTGATCAATAGGGTATTCAATTTGGTCAGCAAGGTATCACATTAGGTTTAAATCTAGGTCATGTGATTACTCAGGTATGACAGCAATAGAGTGAGTTAATCTGGTAAACATTTGCATGTTTTGGGCCTTTTTGTTTCTCTCTGTTATCCTACATTACTGCTATAAAAGTCTGAACTAATTAAGCAGTCAGCATAAAAAAAACTATTAGTGCTGTAAGATGCACCAGGAATCAGGGAACCAAAATGTTTAATGATTTTTTGCAGTGAAAAATATCTCCTTTTTTTAAGTTATGCTTGTCTCTTTTGTTTGTTTCTTCAGAACTGCCTTTTGAATTACATTTTTTGAAAAACAAAATTCAAATTACTCCAAGCAGAATTGTACTCTATAGAGCCCAGTGCTGTCCAGGTGAACTTTTTTTAAAAAGTCTATGAATAGAATAGGAGAGAGTGTTCTAGAGGTTTTCTTTGTGTAAAATGAATGGGTTGAGTGCAAAATAAGCATCTACACTTGAGTAACCACAGGACCTAGATTTAAACCTGATGTGATACCTTGCTGACCAAATTGAATACCCTATTGAGCAATCCAACAAGCTATTGAAAACTCTACCGGTATTCTGTAATTCGCTGTAAATGCATTGATACTATTAGGGTATTTGTTCAATTTCCCGCAATTTCCCGGTTTTCATGATCGCGGCGCCGTTCCAATATGTTTAAATATTTACATGTAATTGTATGTACATGATTTTTAAACTATCAATTCTATAACAAACAAAATTACCAATTACCGGTGACGTATTTACTGCATGTGGCAATTGCAAATGACTTGTACATACAATTGTATGATGTGCCAGGCCGGGTATATTTGACATATTTACCCTTATACATATATTTAAATAATCAACCCCTATTTATGATCACAGGTACATTAATTAATTAGCCTCAAGATTTCACTCTTACATACATGTATCGTTAATTTGTAGACGTAACATATTTGAAACCCAGAGCTAGGAAATAATACTTTGAAAATGAATTACAAATGTAAATTAACTTTTATTCACTAGACTTATCGTATACTCGTACATACTAAGATTCAACGCCTTTAGAAACCCTGATGTGCACCTGGGCACACGACACACCTGTTGTGTATATCTTGTATATTCTGTGTTAGTTCCAGGGGTTTTCTTAAGTTGGACAAACAATAGACTTTAATTAGATATACACAAACATGCACCTGGGCACACGACACAACTGTTGTGTATATCTTGTATATTCTGTGTTAGTTCCAGGGGTTTTCTTAAGTTGGACAAACAATAGACTCTTATTAGATATACACAAACGAACAAAACTATGTCTAGACAAACAAAGCAGTAATATCCTGCCCGATATAACAAAGGCAGTTGAGAGTCTTTTCATCTTTAACATGTATCTAGCAGATCTAGAGTTAGAAATAATGAAAATTGAAAAAAAAAATACAAAATTAAACCGATTAACAAATTAAATCATGCATTTTTGGTTCATTATCTTTATTTTGTTTAATAACCAGATGAACTGAGAGAGAGAGAGAGAGAGAGAGAGAGAGAGAGAGAGAGAGAGAGAGAGAGAGAGAGAGATTTTTCACCGATTAATTTATAATAGGAAACAAACATACTTTAATTAGTTTTATGCACATATTAAGATACAAAGACTGCGCTCATCCCTACAATAATTTTGAAACCCCCAAAAAATTATAAAGAATTTTATAACGGCAATCTGTGTCCATCGGAGCGGTGCTGATGATAGCGATCTGTGTTTAATGGAGCGACGATTAAAACCGCCTGGAACCCCCCCCCCTTCCTTGGAAATTATATTATCACTCAGTTGACCCCCTCCCATCTCTATAAAAGAGCTTTTGCATTTAATATATGTTTTTATTGTTCAGCTTGATCAATATTGACTTAAAGGCCACTTAAAGACAGTGTAAAGGCAGTGTAAAGAGAGCGTAAATGCCACTTAAAGATGCTTAAAGGTGGCTTAAAGGTGGCTTAAAGGTAGCTTAAAGAAGTTTGGACATTAAGGACCTATAAACACTTGCTTAAAGGTGACTTACAGGCGGCTTAAAGGTTGTATAGCCTTTAAGCTCCTTTAAGTCACCTTTAAGCCACCTTTAAGGACTTGCTTAAAGATGGTTTTTCGCCCTGTGATCTTTGTCGATATTGAATGGTAAGCCACAGTCTGGATAGGATGGAGTGATATTCAATTTATTAATGGTCTAACGAATTTAATATATTCCGCTGATTAACGGGTTGCAGCATGATATGTCAGAAAAACAGATGCATCCGATTGTCTAACATGTAAGTTAAGTGTTAACGTTAACTGTAAATAAATTGTCTTATTTCTTTTTTATTAAAAATCGTGCAATAAATCACCCTTTCCATACGAATTTACATTGTCTATAATACTATCTGTTTGTAATCGCTTCTGCCTATTCTGTGACCACTAAAGAAATGTTTTGTTCTTCAGATCTAAGCAGGACATAAATATTTAAAGTGAACTTTTTTTTTACCTGTATTAAGATTATTACAACGTCTGTAGACCATTCGTTGATGAAATTGATATTAAAGAATATCCGTATTAGCTATATACAAATTTTAAATATGATCAAACCTACAAGTTCTTTATTTTTATAAAAAAAAAAATCAGATATATTGAGTCATTTTTTGGATATTCACCTACTATGTCCTTTATAAGAAAATATACTAATCACAGACAATAATCTTTAAAGTTTACTGAATTGCTCTATAACTCTGATTTACTGGTTATAGCAATAATTTGTTGAAGTTTATTGCTTATTTTGCCTTTCCTTTATAAAGGTGATAACATCTGAGGAACAATGGCTATAAAGAATAACAAGAAGCCCATGTACCTTATCGGTCACATGGAAATCTGCGGTCTGGCTTTTGCAATGTATATTCATGTGCATGATAATTACCGGGCTAACGAAATCATCTTTAATATTCCGGGATTGTTTAATCCAATTATCATTCAAAATTCAAATCAAATTATTAAAACATTGTAGCATAATAAAAGTGACATAATTGAAAAAATCTTTAGTACAAAAAAATAGCAAATCAAAGTTACACCATCCTACCCTGTATAATCATTAAGCCCTGCCCTAACACCAGAACCCCTGACACAGGGGCCATGAAATTACTGAGTAATAATTTTGAAAGCAACACTGTCCCTCATCATAACGATGTACTTAGCTCATTTGTTTATTACCCAGAAGCAGATAAGAAGATTTTTAAATAATTAATGCATTTTTACTATATAATCATTAGAGCCCCGCACTAACACCAGTGCTCCTGACCTAGGGACCATGAATTCACAATTTTAGAAAAGGTATTCTTACTCATCTGTACTATGTACTTAGCTCATTGGCTAATTACTATAGTACCACCTAGTTCATTGCCTAAATACATAGGAGCAGAGGAGAAGATTTTTTTAAAATTACTGTATTTTCATTACATAATCATTAGAGCCCCACCCTGACACCGAAACCCCTGGCCCAGGGGCCATCAATTTCTCAATTTTCGTAGAGAGCTCAACGATTTCTACAATCATGCCCGTAGTTTGACTGCTTGATGTCCAGGAGTGGAGAAGATTTTTAAAGATTGCATTAATTTTGGTGATTTTAGCCCCACCCCTCAAGCCCCAGGAGGACAGAGGCCATGGTTTTCATAACGTTATCTTCCCTTTACCAAGATAAGCAATGTACTCAATTTCATTTAAATTGATACCGTGGTTCCAGAAAAAATCTACAAATGTTCAAAAGTTTACGAACGACGTACGAAGAACGCCGACTGAAAAACAGGTAGCAATAAGACACCTTACTGACTCAGATGACATAAAAGGAAAAAATCATTTTTTTTTTATTTCATTCCTTTTAACATAAAATCGATTGATACATATTTTATCAATGGATCACAAATATTCCTAAAATCATATTTACATATTTATTTAACATATCAAAATAGTCTATTCAGATACTGGCCACTTGTCAGCTCACATTCTGCTCTTAAGGATCTCAGCGAAAGTGCCACAAAAACTGTTGCTTTCTTTCTTCTTCAATGTCCCCACAAACTATATTGTTTCATCTAAAAGAACAGATGTCATTTTTCTTGTAAAGCCTTGAATGGAAAACTTCATCCAGTCTGTAATACTCATGTGGTTCCATATTTAGTGACAGTGGATGTTCACTTTGCATGGTTAGACATTCTGATGTAGTCGACTCATCGATGATGTTCAGGAGCGATATTCCGTATTGTCTTGGAAGGACAATAGCCATTGCTGTGAAATGTCGTTCTCGATGAATATGAAATTTAAAATTTGTCGCAGGAATCTCATTTTATAGTTTTGTCGTAAAATGGCAGTCAGTATGAAACAAACATATTGGCTGAAAAATCTTTTGATTTCAAGAACGACATTTACCAGTAAGTTAGTTACCTTTCGGTAAATGTTGTGATTGGGTATCAGACGTGAGAACACACCCCCATAGCTAGTTATTCGTACTTTTTCTGTTGTAACATAGGCAAATCGAGGGTAAAACAAAGTATAAATTCTCGCGCACGCAGTGAAAATTATAGTAGTTGTATTATTGTAGTGTCAGTGCAGTAGCCGGGTATTTGATTAATGTAAATGTATATTCTTTATTGTAAACAACAAACATGTCATTATCATAAATGAATTAGTAATACTTACGACTACATCCATATTGTCTTATCTAAGCTGCCTTGAAAGTTTAACCTTATAACTTCCCTTTATTTATTTGAAAATAACCTAAACATGTTAGGACCAATCACCAAAATAGGATGTATATATATATATATATATATATATATATATATATATATATATATATATATATATATATATATAAAACTTTTAAAACACTGTTTCAAAATATTTCGACCGTGTTACCGGTCTTCATCAGTCGGTGTTTATTGTCTATAGCAACACAACGTAGAACATATACTATGACGTCACAATATGAATACAGTCTGGCAAGTGACGTCATACAACAATATGGCGCCAAAAACATATGAAATATAGGTGAGAGTCTATAGAAAGCACATTGATAGCCGTAATTAGTACATAAATAAGTAATATATGAAAAATGTATAGATAACGGGACATAAGAAAAAAGGAAATGTCTATACAAACTAGTAATAATGTAGTCTAAAGACAATAATGTTCCCTTTTGTTTATACCAAAAGGCATATAAGTATTTAATTTTTTCTTCCACAAATTTTCTCTGAATTTTCTGTAAGTTTCATCTTTGTACAATTGTTCGATACCTATTACAGAATAATCCTCAACTGTGTGTTCGTCAGTATAAAAATGCATTGCTACAGGGTCGTTAGTTTCTCTCCTGATCAGTGACAAATTTAAAACATGTCTTTGATATAAAGTCACCCCCGTTTCCCCAACATATACAATTTTGTTACACTTTTTACAAAACACCCCATAAACAACATTACTTGACTTGCAATCGATATGATTTTTAACTTGATACGTTTTGCCCTTAGAATCTTGAAATTGGCCAGAACAAATAATATATTTACACATAACACATTTTTTTGCACCACACGGCTCGGATAAGTGTTGTTTTTTAAAAAAGAGGTTATTATGTTTCTTATGGACCAATATGTCTTTCAAGTTTTTGTCTCTCCTGAATGCCACTATAGGTGTGTTATGAAACGCAAGTTTTAGGCGGTCGGAATTTTCGAGAATTTTTTGACGTTTCTTTAGTATTTGATGAATATTTGGTAGTCCTCTGGAATAGTTTAACACAAACGGAACACGGTTACACTTTTTGTTATTTTTTCTGTAGTTCAATAAATCCGAGCGGTTGAGTTTATCCACCTTCGCCAGCTGATCCTCGACATCCTTGTTGGAATATCCACATTTGCGAAGATTAGTTTTAATTTTCTCCCGTTGTTTGAAATATCCCTCATCTGTTGAGCAGATTCGGCGCGCACGGATACCCAGTCCAAATGGTATAGATTTTTTTGTAGATTCAGGATGGCTGGATTTTTTATTTAGGTACACATGTTTGTCAGTGGGTTTACTGTACAGGTCGGTAGAAAGATATCCTTTTTCAATAGAAATATTTACATCTAGGAACTCTATGCTAGATTTAGAAAAGCGTAGATCAACCTGAATATTTGGATGTATACCATTAGCCATTTCATGGAAATGTAGGAGATCGGCCTCTGTCCCTGACCAGATTCCAAATATGTCATCGATATATCTAACATAAAAAAGAGGTTGTACGTTACACTGTTCCAAAAGAATACGTTCCCAATCCCCCATATATATACACGCATAAGTTTAGATCCAATAGCAGTTCCTTCTGTTTGAATATATTGTTTGTTGTTAAAACTAAAATTGTTATTTTCCAGGACAGCATCCATCATCTGTAAAATGGTATTTGTGTTAACTTCTTTTTTCTGTCGTTGATTTAAAACTTTTGCTATTACTTCCCGCGCTTCTTGTCTGGGTATACTGGGATACAGCGCTTTCACGTCCATACAAAATAATATTGAGGAATTGGATAATGGTTGATTTACGGTAGAAAGTTTTCTTTAAAAATCCGTAGTGTCTTGTACATAACTTTTTAACGATCGGTTTGCCTCCTCCAATTGAGATTCTACATATTCTGCAAGCTTCTCCCTTGGATGTTGGCGGCCATTTACTATTGTTCTAAATGGATGGTTTTCCTTATGAATTTTTGGATTTGCCTGTAGTTTTCCTGAAGATATTTCTGTAGGTAAAAGATAATGTCGTAATTCAGACGTGATGGATCCTTTTTTATACATATTGTTAATTAGTTTCTTAATTTTGTTAGTGATTTGTTTGCTTTTATCTACTTCAACTTGATCATATGACGCACTGTTAATCATTTCGTTCTCCAACTGGTCGACGTACTTATTGGTGTCCATCACTACTATCCCAGATCCCTTGTCTGCTGCTCTAATAATTATGCTTTGATCATGTAATAATTCCCTCATTGCTTTGTCTTCTGAAACAGTTATGTTACTTGAAAATTTTCTATTTAACCCCCGGATAACGTCTTCTTTCACTTGTCTGATGTATTCATCCAACCACTTGTCTCTTCCCTCTTCTGGTGTCCAATTACTTTTAGAGTTTTTATGATTAACAGTACCTACATCTTGTGAAGAAATGCCATTTTCTTCGTCAATGAAATACTCCCGAAGCCGCATCCTACGTTCCCAAGTTTGCAGATCTGTTAGTAACTGTGTGAAATCAATATTTGTTCTAGTTGGTACAAATTTTAATCCTTTTTTCAATAAACTCATTTGATCTGCAGTAAGTTCTTTTGATGATAAGTTAATAACTTCCATTTCACATGCTTCAGCTACTGTTTTTGGTGAACATACTTCCTGCTCGTTGGCCTGAGTAGCTGTTTCGATATATATATATTGCATTGCCCGTTTGGGATATTATAGCCCAGATGGGATATAAATTTGAAGTGCAAAAAATAGCTTTTTTTTTTATTTTGTAAAAAAATGTTAAATCTGCCTTAGAATACACGAAATGTAACAATTTTTGGTAACAAACTTTTTATGCAAACGTACTTGTGTGGTGATTGATCCCTCAGTATCCAAAACATCTTGGGATCAGGAAAACTTGCTTACCAAAAGTTGTTGTATTTGATATAAGGTACATTAATGCAGATTTATATTTATTTTTTTTAAAAACCAGATAATTTTTCCGTTTTTTGCACTATTATATCCCAAAATTACTGATTTGACCCAACCTGTTAAAATACATCTAATTGTATCATAAGCAAATAATTATGTGGTATTTATATAATATTTATATATCATATGATGCAAACTAACTGAAGACAATTTACTGTCATTTTAAAGTATTTGTGTTTCTTCAGCACCAGAACTTTTAATTTAAAATGTACCGGTTTCCAATTATGCAAATTGTAATGGTCTATTGTAAGTAACGTAATTTGTCATCATTAATATCAATACGGGCGTGCGACCAGTTCTCGACGTGTACCAATTCTCGCCAGTGCATTGTTACGTCATTTTTCGTATATAGTTTAATGTGTTGTAATTGGACGCACGCCAGAGTTAAACGATTATGAAAATGTTGTATGTTGGATTACATTAAAAATAATCCGATGATATAAGTACCTCTAGATCAATTTTATAAACAGGATATACTCTTAGGATTCTTCATGGTTTATATTTCGAAATCAGATATCATTGCAGATATTAAAGCTCTATTCAATTTTCAACATTTTTGTATCTGAGAAAGCATAAGTCCTACATAGCTGATGTTAGTTTAAAGTAAAAGGCAATAATATTATTATTTAGGTCATGGAAAGGGCCTGGTGGTCGTATTACATGCACAGTTCAAGTCTAGCAAATTATCAAACAAATTGATGTACGTTTTTGGGTCACTTTTTATCATAACAAGGGCAATTTACACAATGCTATCCCACTCTTTACATTAAGTAAAACAGGATTCATTGAATTAATTATGTGTAATAATGTACCTTTTTAAGGAACATTTTATTATAACTAGGGCAATTTTCAATGCTTTCCTACTCACTTTACATTATGTAAAACAGGATTTATCAAAATAATTATTCGTAGACGCACACATGTTAATAACAGTTATTAAATCTAGATCTAGGAATCGTAATGTCCCATTACAATCAGACAAATGTGTGTAATTAAAAAACCATATGCGGGATAAAGTGTTTTTATGCCCCAAAACCCAAAGTTATGAGAAGAGCTTTTGAAATTTTCTAAAAGATCGGTTACTAGTTCAGGTTTATTGTCTAATCAAAGTCATAATAGAAATATATTATGTATATAATGAGCTTATTTCACAAAAAGTACGTATTTTTTCCAAAAATGGGGGATTTCCTATCAGTTTTTTGAAAAGGGAACATCGAGTGCATGCTTGCTCCATAATATGATATGATATGCAAAATATTTCGACCAATGATATACAAGTACGTAAAATGGTTTTGGGCCAACATTGCTCTTTATTATACTTTCATGTTGAATACTGAAACCTGATTGGTTAAGATGCAGTTAAAAATCCGTTCTATTACCCTCAGCGTTAGCAACACACTTGGCAACGGGTAACGCAACGAATTGTCACATGCGCGTAAATTATGTGCGTACGGTTCGCCGTAAAATTCACGTCATTTCTATATAAAAGCAATAAAAAATTCTCTAAAATTCAAACATTCAGTATGATAAAATAAATAGTGCCTGTTTGGGAGGATAGCAGTTGAAATTGACACTGTTACCCTCCCTAACAGGCACTATTTATATACTGTACCTCCTACTTTTGAACATGAAAAAAACTGATCAAAATTTTCATGCTTTTGAGAAAATGCGGGAAACGGCCCATTTACGTGACGACATAGAAGTACAAGGAATGATCGATGTTTTGAAACGTTTAAATTTCTCTAACTAGCGTATTCAGTTTTTTCACAATTTCAGAAGGTATGCCTTATCCCTTATCGCATATATAGTTCTTTGTCGGTATTACTGATTTAAGGTGGTCCATCCATAACTATTATTTTTCATATCTAATAGATTGCAAGTTTGATCACTAAATTCTTAGTGTGATTTTAAGGAGTTTATCAAATAACAAAGATTCACCTTTGAAGTCTTTAAAAAAAATCAATATTAATAACTTTATCATATGTTGAAGTTAACATTGAAGTCTATGGGAAAAATGCATTTTTAAATATATTTCTTAAGTACAAGTAATTTTCTCACATTTCTCTTGGTAAAAAGTTGCAAAAGCGTTCCCTCTTTTCGAATATGCTAAAAACTTTCATAGTTTACCATAAATATTTTCAGAAAATGTTTTTTTTAAATTTTTCCAAAGGGCAGATAACTCTTTTTAAAAGTTTTAAGTTCAAAAAGTTCATTTAATTGACTATATACATACACCCGAGTTTGGTTTATGTTAGCCTCATAATAGCTTTAAAATACGTATTTGATGTAGTATAGATCAACCAAAAGCGTTAAATTTGCCTTAGTTATGGATGGATTACCTTAAGTTTATATTATCGGCATAAGTAAAACTACTTAATTAATAAAGAGCTTTAGTCGAGCGATAGTTGAGTATCTGCTGATGTATTTGCACTGTGTCTTATTTCAGTAAAGTAATAATGTTACTGTTCAACGGTCAAAGGAAAATGGGTCAAACGTATTATAGCACGTAGTCCCGCATCCTATAGTTTGTTTTGTAAGTTGTGTCAAGAACATTCTTTTGCGACTGTTGGCGCTCTGTTTAGTGCAACTGCTGTTCAATTTCTATTGGTAACCAGAGCTACTATAGAATTTGTCGTTTGTGTCAAAGTTGTGTATTTTGGGCGACCTTATGTCGCTATAAAATGGTCCGATCTTTCCAATCAAAGTCTCATAACAGAATGACATCCAGCCGCACAACAACTTGCCATTGTAAATTTTCAGCTTTAAACTTTCCAATATCCCTTTGCGACCTTGTCTTCTTTGAGGCAAGATAACATGTAAAAAGGCAGTTAGCAACATATATTGTATAAATTAGAATAATATTCCTTACCAAGTTTGACAATGGTTACACACGGCAACCATTATCATATTTAAAACTTTCAATAAATTCCACGATTTAAGCACAAATCAAATCAATGGTGTTTTTAAAAAAAACAGTTCATGTATATTGTATGAAACCCATACAACAAAGAAGAGTAATATTTTTTAAAATGTTGGAAGAAATAAATTGTCATCAATTCTTTTTTGTGTGTATAATGTAATAATGTTATAAGTAAGTGGGTGATAAAGAATGGGAAGTCAAAAAGAAGAATGCAACAAAAGCCTGCTTTGCATCTTGTTGACGGTGTTTGTTTTGGAAATTCCCGTTCTATAAATAGTGTTAAATCAGATCAGATGAGAAAAGTAGAACTGGCAAAAATTCTTTTGATGCATAGGTATCAAAGAAATTTTTCGACCGATCAGAAGCGCCAATATCTTATCAAACTAATAAAAATATTAAATGATTAGTTGTTTAATCAATAAAATCCTTTATATAGAAAACTGTTATTATTTAGAAGGATCTGTACAAAATTAGAAATACCAGCTTTATGTAAATTGATGTTAGTTTTACTACATTTTCGATATTGCAAATTAGTTTCCTAAGCTTAACTGCAACAACATTGAATTTTGGATTAACCCTATTTATGTATGTCAATTTTTACCTCAGCCCCTTGGATCCTCTGTGTACACGCAAAAACTGGTTTTGAGAAAAATTTAAAAGGTACTTAAGCTATATGGTTTGTAGCGGTCATTTATCTGTGTACAAGTACCGGAGCGCAATATTGTTTAACGTTTAACAACGCTTCAATAAAACAATCAATTTACAGCTTTGATTCCTTGTGCATGTTTACTTCTTTTA
Source organism: Magallana angulata (assembly GCF_025612915.1). NCBI lineage: Eukaryota > Metazoa > Mollusca > Bivalvia > Ostreida > Ostreidae > Magallana > Magallana angulata. Next base: position 28,559,219 of record NC_069116.1, read on the forward strand.
CTATTATGTCAAGAGATATACAGGATGTGGTTCGGACAATATTTTGATACAGAATACAATCATGTAAACTGATGTTTGATGATTACATTCGATTTTTTTTTTTTACAGTTTTTGAAAACATTAACTGTTAAACTAAGTAATATTGTTGATCTTTAAATTCTCATCATCATACAATGAAGCGCATTGAAGTGGTAAAATTTTTCGTTAGAATGGAATGTTCTAAACTTTGTATCGAACGTCAATTGCTACATAACACACGCCCATTTCTTTTGAAATGAGGAAAACAGCATTCGTCACAATGCTTTCGGAACCGCCACTCTTCTAAACAGCACAAGCAGGAATTTCACACACGTGCATTATACACAAAAACACACATAAACACACTTTTTTCCAAATATATGTTCAGAAACAGTGATATTGTTCAAAATAAATTGTCAAGAATATTTTTAGTAACAAATTTATTTGTGTTTACATTGTGAAGAATACTATTTTTAAAGTTTAGAACATTCCATTCAAACGTAAAATTTTACCACTTCAGTGCGCTTCATTGTATGATGTTTGATTAAGTTGATAATTATGGGTCGAATACGCGTCTTGTTATGCAACTGGTAAATGTCATTCGTCATTGTTCTTGACGTGACAACCACCATGATTACTTTGGGAAATAAGTCCAAAAATGCTATTTGAAAACATATTTATTAGATGTTTAAATTGTGATCGAATTTAATTTAGATCATTAACATTCTTTTAAAGGTTGTTCTTTTGTTTTTTGTTTTTACAGAAAGTCTATAAGCATGCGTGTCAAACGGACGACACAAGAGGACGAAAGAAAACGGTCACAAATGGTCACATGAGTAACTCCGGTCTTCTGAAAATCGTTTTTTTTTATCCTGTTTATTTTTAAATTATGGTATTCAAACGACCAAAAATTGAGAAAAGCGTCAAAAGAACGAGCAAAAACCATTTGTTTTTTTTGTTTAAAATTGTTTGAAATGAAATGTTTTTGCAGTTCACTGAAAACATAGGGACAAAGTTGTTTCATCGGCATATACACAAATACACAGGTACATCTCATCTGTGTATATTTAATACCTTAAACATATACTAGCGAAAAAAAAAAACTGTGCATTATAAAATTTAGTATAATTTTCCTATATCTATTGTTTGTATTTATAAAATTTAAACAATAGATAATGGTTTTTGTTTTTGACAATATCGGATGGTAACCGTCCGGGTGCACGGACTTTTTCATGGTTAGTGAGCACCTGTTGTTTATTGAAGAATTTGTACGCACGAGTTTTACGGGCCAATACTGATTGGAATAAGAACTGTAAAGGATTTGTTTAAACTTTTTTTTGTTAAGGAAATCACTTTAGTTTCAACAAAATTTACCCCTATGTCATGCCACGACTCAACGAAAACCAATGTAATCGTGATGTTGGGATGCTGCAAGCTGGAATGGCACAAAATACTGTAGCAAGACACTTTGGAGTTCATCGGAATACCACCCAGTCATTATTGAGACGTTTTCAACAATCTGGCAACAGCCAGGATCGACCGCGCTCTGGGCGACCTCGTGTGACGTCACGTCAACCGGACAACCACATTAGACTTGTGCATCTGAGAAATAGTTTCCAGACAGCAAGTTTGACTGTCCGTAGCATTACAGGGCTTCGACCAATTAGTCCAAGAACTGTGCGTAATCGTCTGCGCGAGCAAAACATCAGACCGAGACGTCCAGCGGTGCACCCAGTACTGCTTCAACGTCATCGTATCGCCAGACTAGCGTGGTGCACACGACATCTGCGATTCAGAATACAGGACTTGGCCAATATTCTTTTCACTGATGAATCCAGATTTCATTTGGATAGCAATGACGGCCGTTGTAGGGTGTATCGTCGCGTTGGGGAGCGTTACCAGGACGCTTGTGTTGTGCAACGTCGACAATTTGGTGGAGGTAGCGTTATGGTGTGGGGTCGAATATCAGCACGTGAAAGGACCCCTCTACAAATTCTCAATGGAATTCTCACCGGCGTACGCTATCGAGATGAAATTATTCAGCGTCATGTGTTACCCTCATAAAGAGAAATCAAAATCACATCACTCTGCAGCAAGACAAATCAAGGCCACACGTTGCACAGTTTTTTTTCCGTTAGTATGTAAAAACTATTAATGAACACCAAAGCAAAAAATTTTAACAAAAATTAGAATTTTATTGAAAATTAGAAATCAAATCTAAATAAACAACAAATATAACAATTTTGTTAATTGACGACAAACTTTGTTTAGTTACACTGAATATGATTCCAAACGCTCACATAAAATTTCAGTTTAACAAAGAACTCAATCTTTTAGGTATTAGTTTTGCAATAAACTTATAAGATATGGTACATTCTTTTAACAAACCAGTAACAAATTTGATAAACTTTAAATAATATAAAACCCTAAAGTTGAATTTACTATTATACAGTAAAGAAAACTTGTTTAAATCTATTTGAAATTAAACTAGATATAACTAAGAGAAGCGCATTTATTTAGTTCAAAGGATGAAAAGATGTAGATTTTCAAAACTATTATGGTTTGATTAAAAGGTTTATATGTGTACAATCAAATTGTTTTTACTATATTGTTTTAATCATATTGTAATAAAGTTGATTCAGTTTGTATATACAGGTGATTATATTTGTATTCTTCTTTATTTTTGTTATGAATGGGTTACTGTATGTGAGTGACGAGTGCCCGGTGAGTGTACTATTTTTAGATCGAGTATTTAAAGTGACCGGTTTGGGTGTAGTGGTCAGTAGAGGGTCCGGTAACAACATCAGCCGGGTGCCACGTTTTGCAGCTCCTGATTTAAAAAATGGTGAATATCTCCAGTTAGTATAATAATGAGGAAAAGGTCATGTTGGCAACAGACGAATGTCGGGAACGCATTCTGTGTTGAGCGAATTTTCTGTCCAAGAAGTGGTCGTAGACTGGAAGCGAGAGACCTGTGAGTCCGGGGCTTTCAGTTAGGATAGCGATACTAGAGGGACAGGCAATTTGACGAGTGCAGGAGCGTCTTGGGTGTGTGGTGTCCTTGAAGTGACTAAGTTCCTTTTCAGAGAGAGGTTTTAAGTGTGTAAAAGTGACTGTTATTACAGGCTAATTTTCATATACATGATTTTGAGCTGAAATTTGAAGTAATTGTAATATCACGGTTTTTTGAATTATTGAACTTCAACATTTTTTGAGAATTTTTTTTAACAAGAGTTTTATTATTTGAAATTATTTTTCTAAACAACATTTTGTAGTTTACTTCCATTTGATATCTGATACAGTGTGATTTAAGTTTGAATTCAGTTGATAATATCAGATCCTTGTTCATTTGTTAAATTGAATTATTATTGTTTTTTGAAGTTATTTTCGAATGAGAGTGGCGTGAAAGGGGGAGTGAGAATAATGATTTGTTTTGTTTCTTGATTTTTTTTCAAATTAAACTTGTTTATTTTCTTTACAAAGTCTTATTTTTCATTCAGCCGACAAAATCCAAAAGAACTCATTACACATATCATTTTGAAGAAACCGTTTAAATACACAATAAACTGTTTTCAATTTCAAATGTTCGAAAGAGAAACTCGGCCAGCTGGGTGAATTTGCTTCAAAATAAGATAATTAGTGTCTTTAAATGGGTTATAGACTACGTCAAGCTGTGCATAGACAGATGCAACCCACACACAGCAAGAGAAAGGTGAGTTAAAGTAAAGACGACCAATGCCTTTATATCAACTCTACAAAATGTTTTATGACATTGTCCAACAAAGTGCACTGACTATCAGACAAATCAAATCAATTTTAGATAGTCTATAATTAAGTTCTGCTCATAGTGGTCTGCTCACTGTTTTCAAAGTGAATAATTTCAAGCTTAAATTATCACGAGTTTTCCCAATTTTTTTGCAAAATAAAAAAATGAAAAAACAAAATATGATGATTATACTTTCTATTTCTGTTAGTTTTCCCCATTAATCCTTATATTACGTAGATGATTGATTATTACTATCAAATGTACTATTTGTCAGTGTTGCCATGGCATATACTGTATCAATAAAGCTGCTTACAATAATATATTATATTTCAGATGTCTTAGCTTTATCTTAACATTGAAATATCAAAAGAGCAATGGCAGTTTAATGTCCTAATAATACTAAAATATATAATTTACAAACTGATGTTTACGTTCTTATTTTTCTCCTTATCTTTAATTAGATTTTTTGCATTAAACATAGTCGTGTCTCATACGTTGGACGTGCAGCTTTTCAGGATTCTTTTGCTGTCAAGATAGCTGGATGATCAACAAATTGATCATCAAATTTGCCTTATACTTTTAAAAATGATATTTTTGGTCGTAAACTTTATCCACAATGATATCTTTTTCATAAAATTTTGAAAATGTTCCTGTGTTAGACCATCCAGCTTTTCTTAAGATTTCATCCACAGGTACAGCTGCAAATTTTGCTTTTGATACGGATGCCGACCTAACACTGTGTGAACCGAATATGTCTGTATTGATTCCAGAAATGTTCATCACCATTTTAATCCATCGTGACACTGTGTCTCTTGTGACTGCTTTGTGAGGTTTAACATAACTTAATAAAAGTGATTGTTCTCCATTTTTTATTAATGCAGTTCTTGATAAATATTCCTTCACTACAACGTATATACAAAGTCTCTTGTCAGGAAGGTACAACAGGCGTTTTATAACCTGGTCTGGGTTATTTCAACAGTCCAGAAAATTAAAAAATATATTTGTTAAAACATTTTTTTCATATTAGTAATATGAATAAGATGAATTGATTGAGCTCGTGCTGCATTTGTTAATGCAATTAACATTGTCAGCTTTAAAGTTAAATGTTTTAAACTTAAAGTCTTCACAGGTGACCATTTTCTTAATTGTTGAAGTACTAACGATATATCCCACGTTCCTGAATATCTAGGTCTTGTTGGTCGAATATTATAAACTCCTTTCATATATCTTATGACAAGGCTATGGGATCCCACACTGGTACCTTATAGTTTTATACCCAAAGCTGATAACGCTCCTCTAGCTGTGTTTATAGAGCTATAACTCAGTTCATTATTAAAAAGAACAGTCAAAAATTCAAGAACGTTATTTACAGATGGTGAAAATGGATCAATTTTCCGTTCAGAGATGTACTGAAATCATCTTTTAATGAATGTTTGATATTGTTTTAGTACCGGTTCTCCATGATGCCATGATAATGGAGGTAGTAGTTTTTGAAGGTCCTGAATTTCTGTATGATTGCCAGACCATTGGCATGCAATTAAAGTCATTTTTTGCCATAGTGGATGAATCTTGTTTATGTGTGGGTTTAACAGTAGATTCTTTCTTCTTGGAATCAACAATGGGTTTATTACTGATATTTTCATTAATCCTGTAAACCAAATATGTGTTGGCCAAAGAGGTGCGATAATAATCCCTCTTGCCTCATCTTGCTGAATCTTCTTTATGCACAAGCTCAACAAACTGAAAGGTGGAAAAATATAAACATGATCAAATTTCCCCCAATTCAATGAAAATGCATCTACATAACTGCTATCAGGATCTTGTCTCCAAGAACAAAATATTTCAGTTTGTCCATTTAATCTTGATGCAAACAGATCTATATATGGTTTTCCTAAGGACTAAGTGCGGTTTTATGCAATTTTTGCCCCCCAAAATCGAAGTTTTAGAAAGAGCTTTAAAATAAGGTGAAAGATAGTTAAAATCATATTGGAAATAAAGGTGTAAAAGGTTATCACCACAGTGACGTCATAATGTAGAAATGACGTCATGAATATTGCATTATTTTGATAAATTGATGTTTTGTAGCAAAATATGGGTGTTTTCCGATGGTTTTTCGACTGGGAAACATCGAGCGCAGGCTTGCTCAAGTACCATATTTTAGTATAATGTGTATAACTATCTGAAGAAAAGTATATGTTAAAATCGCACTTGAGCAGACCTGCGCTCTATACTTCCGAATGCAAAATATAGAGCAAAAATCAGAATATTTTCATTTGTTTGCAAATTTGCGGGAATTCGGCCATTTAGGTGACGTCATAGATACACAGCGAATGAGCAAGGATGACTGAAATCATTATTAAAGTTATAGGCATCCTCTATACAATGATTTGTGAAGATTTTATTTTTATACGATACTATTTAAAAATTGGTTGAAATCGGGGGCAGATAGTTGACCATACCGCACATAGTCCTTTGTCACTCCATTTACTTATATTTTTCATGATTGAGAAAAAATCATGTTAAAAGTACTAGTACATACCGGGTACATGTAGTACATGTAGTACATGTATACCATTACTGATTTCTCTTATTTTAACAAGTACTGGTACATATAAGGACAAAAAATCCCAAATCTGTAAGAATATATCATGATCTAATTGCCATTCAACTTGATCATTAAATTCTCTATATAGTCTATCTGCTTCAATATTATCCTTTCCAGGAATATATGAGCATTTCAACCATATATTTCTGTCACTACACCATTCCCATATTTCAATAGCCAGTTCGTTACATTTTTTGGATTTTATACCGCCCATGTTATTGATATAGCTGATGGCAGTAGTGTTAACTGATAATATTCTTACATATTTGTTTTGTATCAGATTCTCAAAAGATCTCAAACCAAAATAAATTGCAAGCATCTCTAAATAATTAATGTGGTTTATTTTTTCTTCCTTTTCAATCTTCCACCTATTTCGATATTTTCATGATGGCTCCCCAGCCCAGCAATGATGCATCAGTCTTAATCGTAGCCTCTGGGTTACCTCTAGAAATGTCTTATTTCAGAATAAATATTTGAGCACCACCAAACAAGTTCTTTTTTCATTTCATCATTTACTGGCATTATTGCTTCAAAGTTTCCTTTTGCTTCTTTTAGATATTTTATTTTTTCTGAATCTAACAATCTGTAATGTAATTGTCCCAACTCTGTTGCTGAGAAACTTGAAATAATGAGTCCAATGACTCAAGCAACAGTTCTTATTTTAGCATAATTTTTGCTCATCAATGAAATACATTTCTCATAAATCATTTCTTCATTCTCTTCAGTCAATTCAACGATCATTCTCTCAGAATTAATTTTGTTACCCAAAGGTAATACTTTTATTAGTTTCAAATTGACTTTTCTTTACATGAATCACAAAACCTAACTTTTCAAGATATCTTTTTGTGATGTCAACATTTTTTCTGCACTCTTCTTCAGTATCTCCAAAGAGTAAGATGTCATCAATGTAGGTCATACTAACATAACCTAATGGTCTGAGCTTTGCAAAAATTGGTTTGGGAACTTTTCTGAATATTCTAGGTGCTGAAGACAACCAAAATGGTAGGCAGGTATATTGAAATATTTTCCTTTTCATCTAAATCTCAAATACTTCTGATGTTCTAATGCAATAGGTATTTAATTATAAGCGTGTCTTATATCGATTGAGGCCATAAAATAGTTCTTCTTGATCAAATTAACTGCTGATTCAAAAGTATCCATTTTGAAATGATGATACACTACATACTCATTTAATTTTTTCAAATTCAGAATGACTCTATATTCACCACTTTTCTTTGGCCTAACAAATATAGATGATAAGAATTGATCTTCTGTTTCATGACTGGCCTCTACAATAGCTCCCATGTTCAATAAATTTTTAATTTCTTGATCTATCACTTCAGATTCTATTGAATCTAGGTTCATACAATTCACATGGAATGGATTTTATCATAGGAATATATAGAGAAAATCTTTTAAAATCTTCTTCTCAAAAACTATTAGGCCAGGAAAGCTCAAATTTGAGTGAAAGAATCGTCAGGAAGTGTAAATTAAAGATTGTTAAATCATGGTCCCTGTGGGTAGGGTGGGGCCACAATAGGGGGATCAAGTTTTACATAGGAATATATAGAGAAAATCTTTAAAAATCTTCTTCTCAAAAACTATTGGGCCAGAAAAGCTCAAATTAAAATGGAAGCATCCTCAGGTAGTCTAGATTCAAGTTTGTTCAAATCATGGTCCCCTGGTGTAGGGTGGGGCCACAATTTGGGGATCAAGTTTTACATAGAAATATATAGTGAAAATATTTAAAAATCTTCTTCTCAAAAACTATTAGGCCAGAAAAGCTCAAACTTGAGTGGAAGAATCCTCAGATAGTGTAGATTCAAGTTTGTTCAAATTATGGTCCTCGGGGGTAGGGTGGGGCCACAATTGGGGGTAATTTTTTATACAGGAATATATAGAGAAAATCTTTTAAAAAATTTCTTTTAAAAACTATTTGGCCAAGAAAGCTCAAATTGGCGTGTAACCATCCTCAGATAATGTAGATTCAAGTTTGTTCAAATCATGGTCCCTAGGGTTAGGGTTGGGCCACAATGGGGGATTAATTTTAATATACATATTAAAAAGAAAATCTTTAAAAATCTTCTTCTCAAAACTATTAGGCCAGGAAAGCCCAAATTTGAGTGGAAGCATCCCCAGATCGTATAGATTCAAGTTTGTTTAAATAATAGTCCAGGTGTAGGGTGAGGCCACAATGGGGAATGAATTTTTACATAGGAATATATAAATAAAACCTTTAAAAATATTCTGGGAAAGTTTTTGGTCCAAAACTCAGTACTTATTGTGAAAGCACAGGTTATGCAGATTTAAGTTTGATGAAACCATGATTCCCTAGAAAGTGGGGCCACGAAATGGGGGGGGGATATAGGAATAGAGAAAAATCTTCTTACAGGTACAACAACAAAAGGGGCTTGGTATTTACCAAAAAAAAAAGAGGTGGATAAAAATTGGCAGATTTTCAATTTTTTTTTTTTTAGCAAGATCTACTGTACTTAGTTGTCAAGATATTTTGATACTGTAATGCTAATTTGATCAGAATTAAGGATATTGTTGCTCAGGTGAGCGATGTGGCCCCTGGGCCTCTTGTTAAAAAATGATTTTTTTTTTTATTTTTATTTTACAAAAATTAAATATTTCATTTATATTTTGAATTGGTGAAACCTCTGGTCGTCTCACGAAGTATTCCAAAAATTAATTTTTCTTATTATTTTTCTACAAGAAAGTGAGCTCTAGAATTTCCTTCACTGTTAATATTATATCCATGAATTTTCTACATGAAAGAAAGCAATATCATGAAGATTATTACATATTTATAAGACCTTTTTGTTGTTATAGCAAAAGAAGTCTATTTTATCTTATATTTTGATTAAAATTTAATGTCCATGTACAGATCGTGCAAGTTTTAGTCAAATTCTAATTATCGATTACTTTAGAAGTAGTTTTCTTACAAATAATTATATATTTTTTTGTAATTTAGGAACAATGAGATTCAATTTAAAAACAGGATGTCATTTCGTACTGTTATTTTTGTTTATACTTTATATGCTTCAAATATTATTAATATTTTTGATTACTACTACTTTAAGATTAAAAATTCAAAGTACTAGTATTTATGATTCCAGTTTTCTTTGAAATATGATAACTGGTATTTCATAAAGCAGATAAAATGATGATGAGGCTATTTAACGATAACAAACATAGTTTAGATAATAATTTTCCAAATCTATTAATTGGCAAACTCAACAGTATTTTTTAAAACTAATTTCTTTTTAGCTTTAATTCATTGAAAAGATACTAAGGTGTTTCATTTCTTTATTAAAAAGAATTTACATCAAATGCATTTTTAAACAAACGAAAGCATGTTTTAACACTTTTACAAATAACAACGTATAAGATTACTATAGTAAAACATCATATTTTAAGAAATGCTAAATATAGCATGAATCTTTTTTTAACATCATTATATACAACTTAGAAATACAACTTATCACAACTGTGTGATCAATCTTGATATGTTAAGTCATTTCAACGTCAGCTTGTTCTCTTCAATTCTGTTTGCAAAGGGGCCTTTGCATTCCTAGATACTTGCTTGGAACTGTCATCGGAAATAAATGTCTTGTATCATGTGACCAACCCTTCGTTGACACACGGTTTCCACCCGGGGATGAAATTGAATCAACTTTTCCTTAAATGAATGTTGGCCTCCACAGTACTTCGTATACGCAAGAAATTCTGTCTTGTCCAAATCATTTACATATTCCATGTGAAAGGTCCTGCCTTGTCGTGGAAGGACAATTGCCATAGCTGGTTTATTATGTTGTCTTTTCTGATTACACAATGACTCTAAGATACTTTTCAAAGTCTTTCAACATTTTAATAGTTTTTGTTTGCGATGCTATGAAAGACGGTCGATTTTTATTGGCTTTTGAATTAATTAGCAGATATTAAACAAGACATCCCCATTATTTCGTGCTTCGAGTGATTGGTTCAGTCGATAACAAATCCCTCCTTTCGTCGTACAGAATATCTGTAACAATACTTGCAAGAAATATATTTCAGTTTGTTACAAATGTTATCACAGTTTGTGTTTTTTAAATTCAAATTTCAAATTAATTAATGTCTTGATATAGGGATTACTTATTTGAATAACTATTAGATGATGTTTTAATCTTAAGCACTAAAGAGGCTGAATGGTCAACAAATTATTCATTAGATCTATCTTTAAACTATTATTTAGTAAAGAAAAACTTCACAAATTACAGATTTTAAATTCGAACATTTTTCTATACCTATCTTCAGAGCTCTTCTTCTAAAGGAAATAAATACAGTCTAGAAATTGCCAAACCCATCCAGTTCTCTTAACAGTTCAGCCATGTTATTAAACTGTATGTTTAACCAAAACCATTGACAAAAGAACTTACATGGTCACGATTTCAGTCCAAAAAAAGTCTTCGTTTTTATCGTTACAATGCTTCAGAAAGGCATTGTTACACAGTCATGCAGTCGTCGAGTTACATGGGATATACTAGTACACAAAATCAAAATTGAAAATAATCAAAATATAAGTAATGTTGAATTCAAACAGAACAGTCGCCTATTGATCACGGGGTTTTTTTTAATTTCAGTCTGTTATAAAACACTTGTACATTGTATACGGGTATTAGGTTCACAACAAATGCAAACAATATGATTTAAAATCGCTTTTAGACATTACGGTATATTATCAGAAAATAAAATTTCAAATATGATCAGGAAATATTTTATAATTTAAAGAAAAAAATTTATTTAACGAGTAAACAGTGGTAAATGGTATCAGATATTATGAGACACCCTGTATTATTATTTTGTTTGTATGTATATTATACAATATTTTCGGTAAAACAAATACCAAAAAATCTGCATGTACACCATTGTGTCCCGTCATCCTGGATAATCACGTCTTGGAAAGGCCTTCTGGTATTTTTTGTGATCTCAAATTAGAGCCAATATTTATTACCCGCGTATGTTGATCGAGTCTTGCATGGATGGCAGAGGGCCGCTTATTTCTAGGGGAATTGGTTCTAGGGGTTGTGAGTTCAAGCCATAGTCGGGGCGGAGGTGGAGCTCCAATATAGTGAATTATTCCCTGTGCTTTATGTATAAAAAAAATGTCAATTTCACTCCTATCAGTTTCTTGTCAGTTTCGGCCGCTGTAGATTTCGACCAATCGATAAAAGGGGCGTGTTTACATTGACCATTATGACCAAATAATTATCAATTAAAAACAAAATAAAGAAAATCATAAGTTTTTATTTCCTTCTTCCATGTCTATTCTGTTGACGTTTATTAAACTGATTATTCCTTATTCCTAGCTGTGCCGCTCGGCTGGTAATGTCATTCAGAGCGAATGGAGATTGTCCGGCCACAAAATCAGGGTCGAACACATCCATGTGTTGCTGCTTTTTCTTGGCGGCTCTCTGCTGGGGAAGGGGCTGGTCCTCCACGAGGATAGGGTTGCTGGCGTGTTTACCTCCCCTGGGCAATGGCAACTGATGCTGTTTCAAGAAATATCATTTCTTCATTAAATGGTTGAATGTAGTCAAAAAAAGATAGAACTGTTTTCCTTTAAGAAAAAATTAAAATTCTACGGATGTTAATCGAATTTTGTTTGTAACAAGTACCATGACCATCTTGAATGAACAGCTTTAGGAAGGACAACAGAATGAAAATTATTTTTTAAGGAAGGGGTTTGACCTTAGTCTTCAACCTAGTTGAAATTCAGTGTATACAGTTTTTTTGTTGTCCTACCAATTTAATAAAATACACAATAGGTGGCTAATCCCTTTAAAATGTAACAAGAGTACAAGAGGCCCAAGGACCACATTGATATTAACAACCTTGGAAGTACATGTATGTTTTGTAACTGGTTTTAATAGATATCAAATAAAATGATATGTATAAATGAACATCAATTTAGGCATATGTTAACATCATTAATCAGAGAATTTGAGAAACATACAAGTAACTTCACGCTTCTTGATACTTCCTTACAATGAACAGCTATTAAAGTGTATTGAATGAACTTAAACCATGAAATTAACTATGACAGGGAACAGAGTTTTGGTATTTTAGAAAATATCAATTACCTTCATTCCTTTTGTTGATATTGGTTTCCTGCGGGAAAGAAAATATCGGATGCTGCCATCTTCTTCAACTGTCATAGAAACTTTCTGCAATGTTCTATTTCCACAGTAAGGACAAAACTCCTTTAACATATCCTTAGTTATTCTGAAAACGAAATACATGTATTTCATAAGCACTCACTGTAAAAATGTATTTTCTTCCCTTTTTTACTTGTCTTTTATGATGGAATCAAACATAGTACCTGCATCTAATTATGATTGCAATCAAAAGAGTTATTTTCAATTAACATTGTTATTGACTAATTTTCAAAATATACATTGTAATCTTAATTTTTGTTTTAAAACAAACGTACTTCATGCATGCAAAACAGCGGAGTACAAAACTCTTAGCTCTCTTGATCAGCATCCCATCCACAGATATCACATTCAGCCCCATCTGTATCAGTACGTTCTGAAAAAACGGAAACATAATATGGTCATAATGGAAAGTGTTGGTACATGTATATATAGGTGCAAAGACATGCAAATGAAACCCAAAACTCAGGTGATTTAATTAGAAAGATTTCATTTGTCCAATACATATATTTTGAATAGTCTCCCTTTACAATTCATTGAAGTGATGATGCAACAATTAAATGTAAATATTAGATAAAGATGCAGATAGGACCTGAAGTATAGTACATGTACCTGCATAGCGAAGTCTGTGGTCACACATCCAACACACACAGCTACTCTCTCTTGATCAGCATGAGTCATCTTCTGTTTTAGACTTGTAATGTTACTTGGCGTTATCCAACCATCATCATCATCTTCTTCTTCCTCTTCATCCTCCTCGATCCCTTCATCTTCTTCTGTTTCCTCCAGCATCTCAGCTGTGACAGTGAGCCCTTCATCATCTTCTTCTTTGACAGTCCCTTCATCACCTCTTTCTTTGACAGTTCCTTCATCACCTCTTTCTTTGACAGTCCCTTCATCACCTCTTTCTTTGACAGTCTCTTCATCACCTCTTTCTTTGACAGTCTCTTCATCACCTCTTTCTTTGACAGCCTGGTTTTCTGCCTCTGTTAGGTTAGAGTCTCCATCTTGATTTGTCGACTGTGATTGGTCGCTAGCTGAGGACGGACAGGTGCATGAGTTGTTGGGCTCATCTGAATTTTCTTTAGATGCTTCTTGTTGGTCCGGCAAGTCGGACGTGCATGTAGACTCTGACGTTGTTCTACTATTGTTTTTTCCCTTAAAAAAAACATGGGGAATAAATTAAAAAAAAAAAAGCAAACTCTTAAATAATGATATTTTTGATAGTTTTTAACATTTGATGTTATCAATATCACTTTATTGTTCTTATATCCTGGAAATTAATTTGGGATAAGCCAAAATGTTGATGTGTCTGTTTACCAATTCAATTCATTGACAAGTACATGTACTTGTACCCTAATCTAACTTCCTGTTAATTTGTAAGAAAATTATTGGGTAACTGTGGTCACATAGGAAACTATGTATGTTCAATAAACTATCAGAAAAAAGACACATTTCCCATAACATTAATATGATGTCATATTAAGAGTATCATTCAGTTTTTGGGCACCATTAATAACTTGTTTTATTGTTATTGTTGCTATGCGGGCAGGCATGATTAGCATGTGCAGACATCTTCACCATATGCATTGTATAAACAAATAATACAGAAATACATGTATTCACATCCATCAAATATCTTTTCCTCTATTTTTTATGGTAATCAATTGTAACTCATCAAAAAAAGAAATCATCTATGAAATCTAGTGAAATGACCTAGCTGTCATTGAAAGTATATTATCATATACTTAAATTCAGTTTATATTTCCCCTTATGTTTGCATTGGAAATCTGCGCTGTTTCATTTTCTATGAATACACTTTGCAACTTCATATGCGCCATGAGCCCAGATACAAATGTCTTCATGTGTTTTGAGTACATTTATTTTTGTAAGATTAAATGAAACTTTCAATCTTACATAACCAACTTCATATGTACTTTTGAAAAACAATCATTAATATATATCTACTCCTTATTAAAAAGATTTTTCTCCACAAGGTGTCTGACACTATATTTTTTGTCCTGGAAGCTAACTAAATAACATGTTAATATGGCTGTTCCATTTCAACTCATCTAACTTGCACCAAATGATATTGAAAATCACAGTAACTTGTTCTAGATTCTTAAATGACTTACTTTCGCAAGGTAGAACCCCGCAATTGACGTTGGCTTTTCCAACATGGCTTTGGAGGCTGTCCATTCGATCTAATTTAAAAAACAAAAATATCGGTTTTTGGTCTGTATGCAAGGAATTTTTAACATAATTCATTACCAAATATTCTATACATTGATAAAAAAATGTTTTTCAGAGTAAGAAAATTACTGGGTATATGAAAATTATATGCCATACTTCCAAATTATTCAGGCAACAGAGGATGAACAGAAATAACTGCTGCTTCAGTTGAACTAAGATATCTCAAACACTGATTTCTCAAATACACTGGATATGTCCAAATGATTTGTAAGCCCCAAAAACTTTTTTTTAAGTATTCTACCATCAGTATCTCAAATACTCGGATATCTCAAAGTTTTTAAAACAGTCCCATCTAGTTTGAGAAAATGAAGTTTGACTGTAATTGATTTAAGTAAACATACATGTTACTTAACTAAATCTTACTAATTGTGTCTTACCCTGCAAAATGTAGAGTGAAATATTAATTTTAAGATCACTCTTACATGAACAAAGAGCAATAAAATTAAAATTAGGAGTTTCCGATTGAATTAAAGTACATTTAACTTAGCAAAGATTCACAGTTTATAAAGGCACAGTACAGCCAAATGGATGCATCAAAATATCTTGTATGATTCCACTCTTGAATATGACACCTCAATTGCATCATTTATCAAGTATCAACATTCATTAGGAATCTATTCATTAAATTAATGAATAATCAAAGGTAAAAAAAACTCCTTTCAAAGTAAATTAAAAACCCTGAACTTCAAATGGCCATGATTCTGCTGAAAGCAAGTGGGTAAATATGTGACTCAATCAAGATCATCTAGTTTTCAAAATGAAGTTATGCATCAAAAATAAACTCAATATCTAGAGAGGATTTTTAAGAGAACTGTTACATATTCACTTTTGGAGCAATAATCCCCACCCCCCAATCTCTGAGGTACTCCTATGCAAAACCCAGATTAAGGGGTCACGAATTTTCAAATTTTGTTATAAACCCCATGCTCAACATTACCATAAATATCAAGATTGTATGCTAAATATCTAAATATTCAGTGTTTAAGATTAGGCCTATTAAAAAAAATTGCGTGTTTAGGGTAACACTCATGAAAAAATTAGGTTAGGTAGGTAAGGATTTTTTTTTATTTTATCATATTTTTTTCTGCATGAATCCTTAGAATGTTTCTTTGTGTCATATTTGAAAACGGATTTTTTAATATAAATAATATAAATTCACAATCGGATAAAAACAGACATCTAAAAATGGTATTTTTGTAGGTTAGGTCGGGTTACCCTAAACACACAACTTTTTTTTTAGGCCTTAATGCATATTTGTTATGTGTCCAGTCATAACCCCTTCCAACCAATTTAATCCCAAACAACACAAGCACTCCTGACCCAGGGTCAAGAAGTCAAGGGTCACAAATCTAGTTCTCATAATAAAACGTCACACCAAATTTAAGATGCACCTTGTAGTTCCATAAAGAAGCTGACAGTGTTCAAATGTAACCAGACAACACACAAGAACGAAAAAACCCTAAAGAAAACTAATGCGACTTGTGTGACTTAATAAACAACTAGCTGTAACACCATTTGAAAGTTAAAAAACGATTGTAAAAAATTTAGGAGAAAAAAATTTTATTTTATTTTCACATGCTGTTTTTAAAAACTTGATTAATAAGAAGTAAAAAAAAATTCTGTCTG
This sequence comes from Magallana angulata, assembly GCF_025612915.1. Classification (NCBI taxonomy): domain Eukaryota; kingdom Metazoa; phylum Mollusca; class Bivalvia; order Ostreida; family Ostreidae; genus Magallana; species Magallana angulata. The sequence goes on from NC_069116.1 coordinate 28,575,684, forward strand.
GATATTTTTACATCTTATTATACATGTATCTCTATTTTTGTTTGATGGGGATCATCATATGGCGTTTTAGTTTCTAGATGCTCTAACCAGCTTCCTAGCTGGTTCACTATGAGCACATGCTACAATTTAAGATTTATCAAAGTAAATCATGATTAATAATAGATTCGAAAAATTTGTTCCTATTATCTGTAAGGTATAAACATACAAGTTAAATAGTGATGATTATAGAGTGTGAAAAACATCATTTACTTTAATTAAAAAGCTTAAAGTGGTATAGGACCTTGTTGCAAAGAATTGTTTATCGAAATAAACAATAAAATGAAGTCCAATTATATAAGTAGTTTCTTTCTCAATATTGTCACCTAACAGCGTAGTGCAGTGGGTTAGAGGGTTTACTACAAATCTGTAAGTCATGAGTTCAAATATCCAGCTGGGGTTTTACATTTTTCACCTCTCCAAAAGCAATTTTTTTCGTTAAATAGTGTAAAATTTGAAAATTCTAAACCGGTGAAAGTATTCTAATTTTAATGCACTTTAATCCACATTAATATTGACAGATGTCCCATACCACTTTAAGGTGGCTCTATACACCACTTTTTGATGACGCAGTATGCAAAAAAGTAAATCTGGAAGCATATAATTCCGGTACTGGCTGATTTAAACTGAAGCGAATTGTATGGGGACCGCTCTTTTGAAAAAATTGTTAAATGAATAGAATCTGATTCAATTTGATAATTGGAAAATTCATTACTTACAAGTAATGTGGTATGTGACACCTTCACGTTGTGTCGTATTATTTATCAAAATAAACAATAAAATCAATTATAATATTTTAAATAGTTTCTTTCCCATCATCAATATGTTACACCATAGCACAATGGGTTAGTGGGTTCACTACAAACCTGTAGGTCATGAGTTCGATTCCCGTTTAGAATCATAAATTTTTTTAACTTTCCAAAATTTTCTAAAACCTATTCTTTTGGTTGAATACTGTGAAAGAAAATTCTAAACCGGTGAAAGTGTTTCAGTTATAATATACTTTAATGCACATTAATATCTAAAGATGTTCCTTACCACCTTAAGGGGATGGGACGGTTGCTTTGAATTTCTCTCAGGTTGAGATACATAAATCCTATTTTCCCCTTTATTTAGTTGACTTAGTTTTTCATTAAAGCAAATATATTCACTTTTACAGGCTTATAATGAAATACGTATGTATTTTATCATTCCAACATTATATTTAGGAAATTTTCTTCAACTCAGAAATGAAAAGTCCGCAAGGTGTTTGGGCCTTGGAACTTAGGAACGATAACCCTTACCTGAGGAACTTTCATACCAAAATAAATATTTTTTGTGTTTATTTGCAATGATTTTCATTCAATTTTTTATGTCACAGTTATCAAAATACATTTTCTTATAACATCAAGCAACTTTTTTCAGATAATTTGTCAACAGAGTAAGAAAATATGAAAAATTATGTTTTGGGGAAATACTAAAAAAATTACAATAATAACAATGTTAAAAAGTGTTATATTTTTTTTATGTGTCCGAAGGAAATATCCATCATATGACAAAAAAATTTCTCTCAATTTGTTAATAGCTATCTTTTAAAAAATATTTTACAAAAACACGAAAAAACATTTAAAAATTCTTTAAAAATATCTAGAGTATCCCTATCATCACTTTAATATTTGATAAGTATATGTTTTGTGGTCTTCGATTGAAAATTGGAATAAACTGTGGGTGTATAGAGCCACCTTAATAAGAACTATGATCTTTTTCTTAGAGACGCAATTAACTTGATTACGTGCAAGATATTTACATGTTCAGACTTAATTTTCACAAAAACAATGGTATTATATTCAGTTATTAGTTATTATCGATAAATGTTTGAAAACCTCTCAGAAACAAAGAGAGAAATTAAAAAGGAAGTCATGCATAGGCTGATGTGCTGCTAGGCTAGACAATAACAAAACTAAGCTTTTAAAGAGTTTTGAATCAGCTGGAATATTATTACATGTACGTACGGTATATATATTTCAAACTGAGATAAATTCATAAATATACCCTGTTACTGTAATACATGAAATCTAGAGCATGTTTGTTGAAATCCCCCTCTCTATATTTCTTACTGCTCACCTTCAAGATAGGTAATCATAGATTACAAAGCTCACCAACATGAGGCTTCACCATCACTAGACCACCTTTATTTTATTATGAAAATCATAGTTAATGATCTTTAATAAAATATTGGATACTGAGATGTGGTTTGACACAATATCATATAAAATCATATGACACAAAATTGTAAAATAATCATACTATATGTAAATTTCATACTGTATCTTATGATACAATATTTACCAATACACTACTATACAATAAAATATTGTGTCCTATGATACAATACAATATTATGTTTAATTATGTCAATGAGGCAGTGATATGATATGACTAATTCAGATTGTCAATATAAATTTTAACAAAAATACTGGTAAAAGAAGAAAAATAAAAAGTTGAAAAAAACCATACTGGTCTTATTTTTAGCGCACTGAGACAAAGTTTGGAAAAACTTATGCTATACCCCCAGAGATGGCATTGGCGTCTTGACTAGGTTAAAGTTTTTGTTTGAGGCCCTGTATTTTAGTTATTACTTTTTCCAATCTTCAAAAATATTGCAGGGATTGTGCATCTGGATCTACTTATGGACTTCAATACAGTGAAAAGGGTTGGGGGGTACCATTATACAGGTATATCCATGACCAGTCTTGCATACCGGGTATGCTAACTGACCTTGGGCCAACTCATTAAACTTTTCACATTTTTATGAATAATTCATGCTCTATCTCGATTGTCTCCTTCACATTTTCATGGAGGAAATCTTCCCAAGCCCATTTATGCATACACATGCATTTATCAACAATGGCATGTTTCCATAATGTGATTCACATTTTCCAAAAACCAAGTTTTGCTTTCTCATCGGTGAATAAAGAATGATAAATATTCAGGAGAATATGAAAAGTTCCATAAGTTGGCCCACTATCTGTAAGCATTTGCAAGACTCGCCATGAATATCCAAGGATTAGAGGGTGGATTCATATTGACTGCCTTGTTACTTACAAACTTGTTAATACTTAATTATCCAATATGACTTTGCATTGTTTGGTAAGATAAATACCAGTACCAATGACCCCCTTGCACTAACATCCTTGCCAACGAAAGATATCAATATAAGTTGTAGAAATTGTTTATTAATCTTTGTAAAATGAATAAAATTCAGGTTTACTAGTACCAGACCTTGCTGTCAGGCACAGTTTTTATGTGGTCTGTTCCAACATTTTCCTTCTCCAGCTGATATGTAAGTGCAATCACTTGAATATCCACAGCTGACAAGCTTCTGTAATCCCCTGTCTTCTTTGAAAACTCTGTAACTGTTGAAAAATGGCATTAGTTTATTGGTTGTCAAGAGGCAGCTAATGCTGCTATGTTAATATCTTAATATTAATAATATTATGATAATATAATAATTAATCATCAAGAAAAAAAACACTTGTACCACATACTAGTAAATCATTTTCAGTGTTTTTTTCCCTTAATTTTTAAATAACAATCGGATGGAAATTGTGTTAGATCCTTCATATGAATGACTTAAATACTGGTATTTGTTTGCCAGTAATTTTTCTTTTCATGTTTAACCTCCAGCTTTGACTAGAAATAGTAAAACCTAAGCAACTGTGAGATGAAAGTTGAACAGTTTTCTCTGATATTTATATATTAAAACATCTTAAAAATTAGAGATTAATAAATTTAAACCAAATTTAAAGTACCATCTCTATTTTCTATGATTCATTTAACATAAATCCATTCATGGGATTCTTATGAAAACAAAATGTTGATTGTTTTAATGTTGCATACAGTCTCAAACTAAGGAAACTCATATTCATTGTTAGACTCCAGCTTTCATAGGCAGGGTTTGACATTAAGTTTTAGAATTACAGTAAAACACGGTTATAATGAAGCGCCAGGGACGGGCGATTTTGCTTCGTTATAAGCGTAATTCGTTATATTCGTCAAGTTTACAACATGTAATATAGTCACGGGGAATGAAAATCACTTCGATGTAAGCGTCAATTCATTATAAGCGTGTTCGCTATAACCGTGTTTTACTGTACTAGCCCAGTTGGGCTACCTCAGCAATGTTTCACTAGCCCTGACAGCTTTACCACTAGCCCTGACCAATTTTGACAAAAATAAACTAAAAGTAACAACAAATACCAAATATTAAAGACTTTTTTCTGTTTAATTGTATTGGTTTATCTTTACCAATAATGAATCATTCAAACCGGATTTAATATTCAATTTAATCAACTCATATGTTGAGGATCTTCTTTTTTTAAAGATAACTGTAATCAAACTTTATGATAATTTAGAATTAATTTGGCAGAGTTATTAACTAATTACAACTTACCAACCAACTGGAATATCAACACTGGGTCTAGCCTAAAAGTAATCAACATTGTTTTGCACAGCATGTGGTTTCATCACCCGTTTTGACTTATTAATCACAACAGGTGTTAACTTAGTCTGAGAAGATGTCTTTAGAATTAGATAATTATTAATTAATTGCATCTGGGTTAACATAAACAATTGTGAACTCAGTGTACAGGGTGACTTGAACTTTTCTTTCGGAGGAAATTCCGGCGAAGTAACCGATCAAAAAGCGAGTATTTCGCCTACATCAACTCCTAGGTTAGTCATTGGGTTGTAATTAAATTACGGTAGTTTGTAGAATTTATGCCTTTTATAGGAAAAGGTACTTTTAAAGTTATGTGCACATTAATTTTTTTTTTCACATGACCAGTCGGGCTAGTACACAGACATTTTACCCCGACCGGACCTATCATTTACTAGACAAAGTTGGTCGGACGTGCCTTAGTGTCAAACCCTGAGAGGAATATCCATTTTCCCAAGTCAAGGGTGTCAGGAATTTTTTTAAGACCAAGGGGGAAAACTTCGTTAAAAACTTGCTCAATCGTACCAAAAATCAAACTTGACCTAGACATATGCATATGATAAATCTGTATACCAAATTTTATTTCAGTAGGTGCAACTTCTGTGAAGAAAATGAACAGAAACTGCAAATAATTGTAATTTTTTAAAAGTGCAAGGGGCATAACTCTGTCAAAACTTGCCTGATTGTACCAAAAATCGAACTTGACATAGATATTTTCATGAAATGTATTTTTTGGCCCTGCAAATTTCTCCTTGTTTCAGGTTTATTAAGAGGGAGTGTGTGAAAGATTAATTTTTTTTGTTTAAATTTGTCATATATTGATTTCATATGGGGTTTTTTGTGCTGTCAGATCTGTGTATTTATCAAGACTCAACCAAAAGTGATGAAAATGGTAACCTATGACAGACTATGATATTGAATTTAGTGATGTACAAATCTATCAAATGAATTTCCGATATATATTCAAAAATGACAAATAAATTGGTGTTGCTATTGAAAAGCTAGGACACATAAGTCAACTTAAAATTATATCTCCCAACCATTACATTTAAAAAGGTTTAAACTCATTGTTCAAATTACTGTGCATGTAGGTAATAATAATATTTATCTACCAAACAGAAAATCAATTTTCATTCATTTCAGATTACTATATAAACTTATCTGAAGTTGAGGAGCATCAAGTTTATTGTACTTGTGTCGCCAAAAGGGAGTAAAACCACCAAATAAAGGGCTACATTGTACCAGAGACATAATCACATTAGTATATACATCTCTGATTGTACACTCAAGTAAATCTTGTGTATTTATTCAGAAAATGAACAAAAGGGACAATAATTAAGGGTTGAGACCAGAGACCTAAATAACAAGTTATTTATGTCTCTGGTTGATAAATATTTTGATTTTACCTATTTTTATGCATTCTGGTGTTGGAGTTTTGGGAACAAGTTGATATGGTAAAAATTGAAGTCTCTGTAAAGTGGCTTTGTCCTTGATTTCGTTGACAACTTTTGGTACTGTGTATATTTTTTCTCCAATGCTCTAAAAAGATGATCAGCCGAGTGATTAAATAGATTAGGTTAACAAATTTTATCTCAAATGTCAAAATAAATAGAATTTTAGTATAGCTATAAATCTAATTTCAGCGTTATTCTAAAATGCTTTTAATCTCAATTACGTTAAGAGGAGCGTTACGGATAAATGCCCCAGAATCGGCCACAACGTGCTTTATTTTGCTGTCTGACATGTTGCAGGTGCTTTCCATCTAGGTCAGTATTATATATTTCTCTTTTTCGGATAAATTTGGATGATCATTTGTCTCCCTCATTTTTTTAATTATCTTAAGAGATTAGTAATATTTTCTGACCTTTTGATTTGAATTAAACTAAAAGTTTTATATCGATAGATTAACTGCAACACGATGCCAACTTTCTTTTACAAATAGTTTAAAATATAAATAGCATTAACAATATCCGTTTATTAGGGTTTTTCATAATATGTTTTAAGGTATTAAACGTTTAAATGATTCTGATTTATTACATAAAAGGTCGAATATTATTTTTTGGTTATAGTTGGATTGATATAATTTGTTGATTGAAATGTAAAAATATATTAAATTATTTGATTTTCATTTCATAGAATAATACGTCACAGGTCACATGATCAGAAGTTATGGTGGACAAAATAGTGATTGCCAAACACCATATCTATGCCACTGCTCTCTGACGTCGCCAGTAATCAAAACAAGTGGGTACCTGAAAGAATTGATAAGAAATATTGTACCGTTAACAATCAAAGCTTTATTTAACATTAAACTTGTAATATTTTGTGCCGATTTACGTATCTACAAGCAATGTTTTTGCAACTTTCAGACATTTCACACATTTTCATACCATGTTTACATTTAGAAGGAAAAGCACACCTTATAATAACATATACATTGTTGTAACTTAGAGAAACAAAACCAACAAGCCATTGTTATTAACAGAAAATGTTTAAATATCGGTTGTCTTTGTTTTGATTAACTCGATGTCAATAATGCAAAATAATCATCAATTTATCAAACACTTTTTACAAAATGGTGCAATCTATAAGATAGACAGTGTTATAGAACTGTTTAAGAATATAAGAAATAACCCTGGATAGGACATTTTATCATTAAAATGATGGTGTCTCTAATGGGTTTTGGTTTGGACTTGACATTGTAACAAGATGCTGTAACCCTTACCAAAGTAAAATTATTGCTGCAACAATGCCGCAATATTGCGGCAATATTGCAGCAACACATTTTTGTTACCAGAAACCAGATTTTGAGACTAGTGAAATGTTGCCGCTAGCTGCAACAACTTCTGGTAACATTTTGGCAATACTGCTGGAGTGTTGCCGCTAGCGGCAATAACTTCTGGCAACATTCTGGCAATACTATTAGAGTTATTTCTGTAAAAAATTATATTAACATGCACCTAGAATATTGCCACTAGCTGCAACGACTTCTGGTAATATTCTGGCTACACTCAGTATCATACTGCCAGAAATAATTTTCTGGTAACATCTACCTACATGTATTTGATCATTTAAATCATGAACTAATTTATAAATAATATAAAATTCGATCTGGCAATACTGCTAGGCATCATATTTGATTTAAATCTGCTTTAATTAAAATTTAAGGAGAAGCCGAGCAGTGGAGGGGGGTTAAAAAATTGTCAATTATTTAGATATGATTTCAGTTATAACACTTCAAAATTTGCCAGAAGTTTACCACAAACTTTTCTTTTTTCCTCTGATTTATAATGCTTACCGAGCTTGCAAAAGCTTTAGCAGAATTTAGACTTATAAAATTTTACACATTCAGCACAAGTCTAAATCTGTCAATTATAATTGCATGAATTGCTTTTGTATATATGTTTTTCCCCCAAAAAATAATAATAAGTCGAAAAAATTAAATCTAATAAATATTTTATGATTAAAGTCTTATTCTAAGAAAGTCTCAATTAAAAAAATCCAGTGATATTCTCTTCAATGGCATATAACTGTTATGCATGGTTATAATTACGATGTTTCACTATAAAAGACAGTTTGAATCCCCCCCCCCCCCCCAACTCATGTTTTACGTGAATACCCACCTGTCTGTTCTTTTGTAACGGTATATTCTTTTTCATTAAGTTAAAATATCAGTCTACTTAGATTTGAGTATATAAACTGCTCGATGCATGTTGAATTAAGAATTTTCGTATGCTGTTTGTTTCCACTTCTACTTTCGTTTCAATGTTAAGTTTCGCGCGCGCTGATTGGTCGATCAAATCGCTAGCCGCCAATTTTCACATTCGAAGCTGCCATGTTGTCTGCCATCGAGCCTCCTGCAATCACTGGAGATGGTGAAATGAATGAAATACGGGAATTATCTGTAAACAAGGTTAAAAAACCCACTGTCAATGGTGTGTTTATTTGTAAAAAAAAATCAACGGCTGAACTGAGGACGAATCTGAGTGAACGAATCGAGTGTTGACATCCCCACCACCATCTGCATGAGCACGTTTTTGAAAAAGTAAGTTTAGCAATAAAAATATATTCATTGAATGGCAGTTTAAACATGTTTGTTATAAGAAAATAAACCGAAAGACTGCGCCAATGGTTTCAACACTGTTTAAGAACCATGGCATGCGCGGATCTAGAATTTTATTCGGGGGGGGGGGGGGGGGGGGTCCGACGGTTATTTGAGTTTGCCAGGGGAAGGGGTCCGAGGCATATTTTTGGTAATTTTATAATGTAATTTAAAAAATTTGAAGGGGGAGGGGGTCTGAACCGACCCCCCTTGAAACTGCTTAAAATATGAAAACAATTGCCAATGTGCTCATATGAAATCCATTTATCTTCCCAGTAGGTCTGCCCTGGGTTACACAGACCTGAAGAAAAAAGCTGTCACCTTACTGATTAAATGAATGGTGCAACTGGCAACCAAAAAAGAATGATGGCATAATTTGTTTAAGATTATGGAGAGGAACATATACACAACAGTGCTGAATTCCAAAGTGGATATTGTTGTGATCTTCTGATAGCTGTTTTTGTGATTGTTTATGTGTGAAATCAGAATGCCCACGAGACTGTCAAAAAAAGGACATTTGGAATGCCTTGGACAAATGCCTTGATCAATCGTAATACAGCAAGTGGTTGTGCAGGACTTGTGAACTACCGGTACATGGTTTGAGCTTTGCTTACGGTAAACAGTGAACTTTTGTCCATATCCGTCTGTGCGCGTTGTGTCAATCCGTCTGTGCGCATTGTGTCAATCAAACTGCAATACATGTTATTCTGCAGCACCAAATTGTCACTGATTGGCTGAGTACTTTTAGTCAAGTTTCATCATGATTTATTCATCATATTTGTGTTAATTTAAAGATTATTAATTTTAACTGGTGTCCTTTATAAGCATGTTGAAATTCCAGTTTCAGGTCTCTAATTTTATTATATAATACATTATATTTTTAATTCAATACTTATTTTGTGCATGTTACATATTTTTTTTACTTCTTTAATATTGTGTAATCACAAACTATTTTTTATTTTTGAAAAGTCCAAATTTAATGTAATGCAAAATGTTAGTCTTGTTGTAACCTTTTTGCATCTTTAAAAAAATAAAACTGTAATGGCAATTAAAGAATTTTTTTCATTTTGGTTGTAGATTAATATAATATACATGACTGATTTACTGTATACATTTATTATTCATAAATATTGCATATATTGTACCATTGATGCCAGAGGACAGAAAATGCATTTAACCAATATTTCTGCAATGTCATTTTTCTTATGCAAATGTATTGCCAGAAAGGTGTTGTCGCAACAATGTGTTGCAGCAAAACTTTTGCGGCAACATCTTTCTGGCAATATTGCCGCAGCATATGAAAAACGCTACTGCAGCAACATTGCCGCAATGTATTGCCAGAAAGGTGTTGTTGCGGCAACATCTTTCTGGCAATATTGCCGCAATCTCATTTGCATACGAAAAACGCTACTGCAGCAACATTGCCGCAATGTATTGCCAGAAAGGTGTCGTCGCAACAATATGTTGCGGCAAAACTTTTGCGGCAACATCTTTCTGGCAATATTGCCGCAATCTCATTTGCATACGAAAAACGCTACTGCAGCAACATTGCGGCAATGTGTTGCCAGAATGTTGCTGCAGTATTGCTGCAATAATGCCAGAATGTGTTGCCAGAAGGTCAATATTTTGGTAAGGGAAGTTTATTCCAACTAAATTGACCATCTATTTGCTATTCAAGGGTTTAATATCAACGCCGCTCTTCTACAATGTAACTGATTGTAAATCTTTGGCTATAGAAGAGTGTCATGTGGCATATTTATGTATTTGAATGCTTATGCAAGGATATGAATTCCCTGCGATTTACACATTTGAAATTGATTCCATTGCAGTGTATCAAATCTACATTTATTTATTTCATATTCTTAATAAATACTGGTGTGCAACCAGTTCTCACCGAGTACCATTTCTCACCAGTGCTTTGAAACGTCAGCACATATGAAATAATATAATGAAAATTGATGTAACAATGCACCGGCGAGATATGGTACTTGATGGGAACTGGTTGCACACCAGTACTCACTAATGTTGCTTTGAACTTCTCTGCTTGAAATTAGTCATTGATATTTTGATTCTATAACCATGATGAAGTCAGACTGAGGACAGTAAACAACAATTTTTGAAGGAAATTTATTGAATAATTCAGAATCAAACAAGATCAATAAAACAGAAAGATTACAAGATAAGATACCAAATACTGAAATGTAGACACAAATTTATTTGCTTTATTATCCTGTTTTTATCCTGCCCTAGCTCATGCATAGTCAAGTTTTAAAAATTGTGTTAAGAAAAACAAAGATTTGTGTTCTGGGTAAATTACTATAGAAGTAGGTATTTACTGGGTCAACAAATGGAAAAACAATTTGATATGCGTAACACATCTGCTTTCAAATTTATAGAAACTTTTAACCTCATTGTAGTATCACAGGCGAGAAGCAGTGTTTATAGAACAGATCTATGTGAAATTTAGTTACAATACAAACTCCAATCTTGTACCGTATATATACTACATGTATTACTTTCAAATTTTGCCATTATAATTCTATAAGTAAAAGTAAAATCAAAGTCAATTATTTCTTATGAGTTACAATGATTAATAAAATTTCTTGTAATACATCTTTCAGGTTTGCATGATAATTATATAATGGGAGAGGCTGCATCAGCTGCATCTGCAAACCCCCAGTTTTCACAGCTTAAAGTGACAGGTAAGGAAAGCCAAGGGCTGATTAATTATGTTAAGGATTCAACTTCAAATGCACTTGCATAGATTTGAATTCTGGGAAGAAATTAGACAGTCCACATTAGAGAAATTTGAACAAGTTTCTATGAAACTGTTCAGTTTTTTTGGTCATTCTGTGCACATCATTGTCGCTAAACATCTGCAGCAATGGTTAAGTTAGGCTGAATGTTTACATGTACACGTAACTCTCTCCCAACCAGATGGGAGAGGGTCATATCATATACATTGCCGAAGGGGGTCCAAGGGATACTGAGGATAAGATTACAATTTAAGGCAGCCACATTTTTTTGGATATTATTCATTAAAGATTACTTTGAGAGCAATTTTATGTACAATAGCTGTTAAATGTAAATCCAAATAAGGGAGGATGCACTTTTATGGTTGTATGGTTTTATTTTTTGTTCTGTATTTTTGCTACTGCCACCATATGATATAAACCAGTCATAATTAGGGTCTTCTGTTTCCAACGGAAGACCCTATTGTTTTAGTTAGGTTTCTTTTTCTCTATTTTTCACTATTATTAAGGTCTTCCATTTCCAGCGGAAGACCTTATTGTTTTTCTCAGGTTTCTTTTTCCCTATTATTATTTTTTTTTTCTTACAAATTTTGTGCATGCCATTTCTCAGCAACGGCTAATTTGTTTTTTATGAAACTTTCAGATCTAATAGGTATTGATCTGAACCTTGTTGCAAATTGATTTCATTGATGACATCACTTCCGTTTTTGATATATCGTCGATTTTATGATTTTTATAGGGGTATTTTGTCGGTGGAACTCCTCTTTAACTATTGCAGATATAAACTTGAAATTTTCAGGGTTGGTAGGCAAAAGACTGATGTTGTGCATGAAGGTCTTAAATCATTTTTATTTTGAAAAGCCTTGAAGCTCGCCTGGACCCAAAAATTGAGATTAAAAAAAGTCATGATTTTTGGTGGTTTTCTTTGTTTATCTCTTTTTTGAGAAATATTTTATTAAGACGTGTAATGTAAAATAAGTAATATTGTAATAATTAACAAGGGCTTTCATGTAAAATCAAAAAATAGGGGCTGGCCCCTAACACCAGGGTTCCAAAGGGGTCTAAAGTCTTATATCTATAGCTCTTTACTGAGGGATATTTTGTGATAAATTATAGAGGCAAAAATGTTTATCTTACTGTTTATACATACACATACAATATAATGATTTCCCCATGTATGACGTAATTAGGGATTTTTAGGGGTCAGAAGTTCAAAACTTTTATCATTTATATCTGGTAAAGGAAACATATTTTGAAAAGCAGTATAGAAGAAAAGATGCTCAAAATGCTGTACTCAACAATATTCAACCCTTAAAATTTCGTTAAATGGCCCCGATAAGGAGATAAGGGGTCGGCCCTTAAAATCTTCTTTTAATTATCAGATATCTCAAGAATGGTAACGAATTTGTAAGCACTTGTTGAACAAGGTGTGTGTAGTTTTAAGTGACCTTTCATTTAATACCAACAAAACGGGGCTGGCCCCTATAATCAAGGACCCAAACAGGTGTAAAGTATTTTAGTTATAGCTCTTTACTGAGGGGTATTTTGCAATATGTTAGAGAAGCAAAAATGTTTATCTTACTGTTATGTACCCATGCAATATAATGAATTTCTCATGAATTACACAGTGTTTTTAAGGGGTCAAAAGTCCAAAACTTTGATCACCTATATCTCAAAAAGGAAAAATATTTTGAAATGCAGTATTAAAGAAAAGATGCTCAAAATGGTGTACTTAAAAACATACAACCTTCAAATTTGGCTCAGCGGCCCAAATGAGGAGATAAGGGACCGGCCCCTAAAACGTTTTTTTCTCAGATATCTCAAGAACGGTGACAAATTTCTAAACACTTGAACAAACATCTTACACCTGAAACAAAATAGTATCTGGACCTAATATAATGTAGACCCTGTTTTTCTATTTTAAAACATGTTTAGCTGTTAAATAGCAAATTCAAGATCGAACATATATCTCAAATTCTAAAATCAGACGGAAGACCTCCTCGTTGCTCGCAACGAGATCGTGTCTAGTTATTATTCTTTTTTTTCTTAACATTTTTCTTAAAACTCAAATATCTCGAATACGCTACAACGGATTTTTATGAAATTTTCACAAATAATACAAAATATCAAGGTCTTTTATCACGTGTATTTTTGTTGATGATGTCACTTCCGTCGGCCTTTATGTTCGTTTTTAAGGTGTCGAGCTAATGCTCGGCAGCCTTCTAGCGATCGTCTGGATTGGCAATCGTCCAAAAATTCATGTGCTGCACCGCCTTTTAAATGCGCATAAGAAATAAGTTCCTAAAAGTATTAAACGTATTACAAGATTTTTTTCCCATTTATTCAACTAAATTGTGTACAAAAAACCCAACTTTGCCTCCCTGGTGATTGACAACTCATTGCATAAGAATAAATTTGCTTAATCAAGAAATGGCGGATGAATACAATCAGGCCTAAGTGTAAAGATTCACTAGATATTATTTTAGTTTATCGCTTACATTTTAAGTGGAGACCGTGCCCGATAGAAATAACATTTTAGATGTAAATTTATTTGTTATCGGGCACGGTCTCCAAAGTAAATGTAAGCGATAAACGTATCTAGTAATTTCGTTGCAAAAAATAAACTCGATAATGCAGTTAGTTTGGTCGAGCATTTTAGATAGCACATGTTGTGGATTTGTTTGTAAACAGCCATACCATAGGGAATCTTGTTTCAAACGGGAATTGAAGTAAATAAATGTATGTTTTATTATTATAATTAGGGACACACTGTTAATGTATTCAAATTATGAACCTGTGAAAGTTGTTCAAAGACTGTTTGAAGCAGAAAGAAACAAATTATTTTTGAACTTTGAAATTTCTTCGATTTTTGCAATTATGATGAGTTATTGTATTAAAAAAGCACCACTACCTATTTTATAAGAAAATATACTGATTTTTGTTTTTAAAGCAGCAGAAAACATAATTCATTTACTTTCTATTCTAAGTCTAATATCATTTGATATGACTATTAGTACAGAAATTCAAATTATTGGTATCATTCTATATAAAAGAAAAAAATGTCAGCTCGACGCCTTTGTGGCCGTTCCGGCCTTTGATTCTTTTTTTTTTAAATGATTTTTTTCTCCCTTTTTCTCAATAACGATTAAAGATGGAAAATTGAAATTTTCAGGAATAATATATTTTTGAATTTTTAGTGCCGATCAGGTAATACAAAGATCGTCCGTCACTTCCGGTCTGCACAAACAGCATGTCCAGGGGTTTAAACTAACTTGAATTTTTTGCTAGCCATGTGGGCTACTAAACTTCGTCATTCCAGGGGCCCACATCAAAATTTAGTTGCCCACACTTTTAATGCCATTGTACATATATATTCATTCATATTGAATTTCGATTTTTGTTAAAATTTTTAAACACTTCATTTTCTAAAATTCATAACTCAAGTCTTCTGAATCAACCTCAAGTCTTCTTGTTCCTTTACATCTGTATTGGTTAATCCATCTCCTATTAAAATAAGAACCTTTTCTTTTGATTGGCTGATACAGCCATAAATGGAAATATTATAACAATGCCAAAATCAGTTAGACGTTTTGAAAGTTATGTTCCTGGATACACTTGATCATCAAGACGTTTAGGCTTCACAGTGAAGATAGGTAAAGATAAGTGTCTGAGTAATCAACCTAAATGAAAATACGACATTCGGACAAATTTGGAAAAAAGATGTGTTGGCAATCAGGAATTGTTTAATTGCCATGTGGACCCCTGGAATTTCATTTACAAATCGCCCACACGAAAACTTGGTTGCAGATGGCTAGTGGGCGACTGTTAATTTCAAACCCTGATGTCTAGTTGGACATTATGTTTTATTCAATTAACACTTAAAGACCAATCACGAAAAATAAAGCTCCACTTTGGTCTCACTTTAAATAATATTCAGACTGTTGATATTTTCACTTGAGGATGGGTTGGCATTGTCAATGTTATTTACTTTATACAGTGCATGTACATGTACTACCTGCAACAACATTTAACTTTCATAACTGAAAATTAAATGATATGATCATTAAATCCTTGAAACTAATTAGACTTTTTAGACTGTCTGATAAAAAAGAAACTTAATGAAGAAAACAGAAACTAACCAAATGTTATGTGCAGAATAGCATCATAGATCGCTAGATAAGTTCTGTATTGTATTTTCTTTGATTCTAGGTATTACTTTTAATTTCAAGTTGATATATATATTTTATGTGCTGTCAAAGACTAATTCAGGTCAAAGTTTAAGGTTGGTCGCTACACTTTGAAATAATTTCTCAAATCAGCAGAAAATTACTTGAACACAATAGATATAGCATGATGGATGAGAAATATACAACTCAAGTAAACAAATCCTCACCAATCATCGCAACTTCTCTGGCTTTTTACGGCAGAGCTTGGAAAAACACCGCTAATATTGTATAACATAGGCGTCAATGACGACCCCCCCCCCCTTTTTTTTTTATAAATCTTGATATAAATACAACACATTTTACGATCTGTTCGGATGTGGGCTAGACTTTATTTAAGTCAATGGTATATCCTAAATTATACCACAGAAGAGACATAATCGGCTGTCTAGCCGATTCTTAAATTGATGGAAAACGGCTCCATTTTGTATAAAAATTTTACATCCGGTCATATTAATACATTTGAGGTATTTTTCCAAGCTCTGCCAAAAAGGACCCAGAAGTTGCAATTGCAATCCACACTTTACAAAAGTTATGTCCATCGGCCGCCATCTTTGGGGGAGAACCCATAGATTTCTCACAGAAGCTACATTAAAATTTGTTATCTGAGGATCAGAAGATGCAAATTGAGGGGCTATTTTTATTAATGACAAGTGTGTCGCATCATTTTGGTTGAATCGGTTGTAAGCTTTCATGTTGAATGACAGATTGGGAGACAGAGAGGATCACAAAATAATTTTACTGATGAGTTTTAAGCAAAAATTCCACCTGATGTGTTAGTTTGAAATAAATCAAAAATGGTGGCAATGGGTACCTTGTGTTAAAGTAGTTATATTGTATTTATTTTTATTACAAGAAAAATGTATGTCTGGTGCCTGTGATTTTCATCTGGGTATATTTATAACTACCAACTAAGTATGGCTGCAGTGCACAGGATTATGTAGCATGAAAAAGGTGTTAAAAAATTCGATAGAATGAGATACACGATTTACTAAAACAAGAAAAAGAAAGAAGAGTGACAGTTTTTAAAATATTTTTTTTTCCAGGAATTCCTGGTATAAAGTGGGGTTGTGTATTATACAAAACTACTAGTAGGTTTTTTATTCATCATATTAATAGGATATTGCATTGCAGATGGTTTAGTTTGAGTAGTTGAGGCTTAAAAACCCTGATGTGATAAATGCACCTTGTTTAGAAAAATACAGTCAATTAGTGAATTACACTATAGTCAACACATCCTCATTTATAATTCAAATTTTGAATATGGACTGGCAAATTAGACTTTGGGCCTATTTGCCCAAAGGGCTATTGAAACTAAGTAATCTTTAACATTGTAAAGTAATTTCAAGCGCTTCAGGCTATTGATTCCTGGACATATCATTTGTGTAGATATCATAAAATTTTCATTCCTTGTGCTCTACATGTTAAGTACATCAATACTATACTGATTCAGAAGTTGTTAAATCATTAATATTAAAGATTTGTTTATGGAAGAATATCCAGCTTCAAAGATATGTAATAATTTTAGAAGTATAATGTTTAACATATAAACTACCGGTAGGTCTAAGTTAAGTCGAGTCCAGACCTAGAATGTGGTGCACATAGTTAATACATATATATGTGTATTAGGTAAATATTTATGCTACTGTATAATCTATTTACATATTCGAAATGATTTTCTGTAAGAAATTGATTACCCCTTGTGTGTCAAGTTAGTTTTTGCCCTCTAAATCATGTTTTATGCTCAGCAGTGGTGGCATGGATCATTATAGCCAAAATAAATCAATAAATGCTATAATTCTGTTGGGTTCGTCCCCTTATGTCAGTCGATCAACTAGCAAAAAAAAAAGAAGAAAGAAAAAATGTCAGTAAGGTAGCTACAAGGAAGTACATCTGCATATTGTGTAACATACACTGCAATGGGTCAATGCATTTTTATGGTCCTTTTTCTTCTATTGATAAATCAAGGAAGAGAAGTGAAATGATATTTCCTGAGAAACATTATATTTATAGACTTGTTTAACATGCTTTTTAGGACATAATTTAATAGCAGGCTGACAGGGGGTGTTTGTACATTAAATGATAGAATTATATTCCCTATTTAGAATTCATGCTTCATGAAGATATTTATTTGATGGAAGAAGAAATTCAATCATTGAGCAGTCTTTCTTATAATAATAAAAGCCTAAAGTTTTGAATATATGGATGGTACAAATTTTGTAAATAACAAGTTGGGTGTTTACTGATAGATTATTATTATGCCTTATTCTAGATTTTCAACTCTGTAACTTTTATGGTTTAAAGGGACAGGTTATGAAACCTAAAAGCACTTTAATAACATCTTATTAATGCCATGAATTTCATAACACCAGGTGAAAATGAAACGAAATCATGTCATAGGAGTTGAAAGATATCTACAGCTGATAAGAACTCCATCGTTGTATCTTTTTATTAATATGATAATTTGACCTTTATTATAGATTCACTGCAAATATTAAACTTTCCATATCCTCTGTTACTTGAAGTATTCAAATTTTCATTGTTATCTAGTATACCATTGTACATTTCTCGAAACGAAAACAAAAGAAATTGTTTTTGGCTGAAAATTATTTTTTTAATTGAGTATTCCTATTTTGTTGTTCACACTGAGAAATATGTATATCAGAGAGATCAAATACTAGTAGAAGAAGTAAAATTGAAATCTCCCAGATTTAGAAGACATGACACTGATTGTTTTTCCTTGTTTGTTTTTCAAATCATCAATGCGGGTACTGTAAACCACTTATATTTGTGACAGTTTACCAGTATTAAAATTGTTTGTAGCAGATAACTTTACTGCTTGGTTGTAAAAAAAAAAGGGGGGGGGGGGTTTATGATTTTTAGGAAAGTTTTGTAGGCTGAAAAAATTGGTTTGCAATATTTACACCCTTGCTCTGAAGGAGAGGGGAGATACTGTTTTACCCATGTGTGTGTTTGTCTGTCCCGAACAAAATTTTCTTTCCCCTTTTTATCATCAACTATTCATTTTGGGTCCTGGAAATTTTGATATTCTTTGTTTCTAAGGCATGCCATATTGTAGGATCTTTTTCTTTACCAATTGGATGTCAACTTCCTGTTAATGTCGATTTTCAGCCAGGGTTTTTTTACCCTAAATTTTTAAACAAATTTTAAACAAAGATTTCTCAGCAACTATTCATTGCAGATGCTTGATTTTTTAGTACACTTGCTATTTGGTGGGATCTATTTTTGTATCAATCAGAGGTCAACTTCCTGTTAAATTTTACACATCAGAGCAGCTGTACTAGTGAGCATTTGGCTCACAGATATCTTGTTTCAAAGTAGTTGTATGAGTCAGTACCAGTATATTAAGATTTTATAAGAGCCTGATGGATGATCATTGCCATTTCAAGACCTAATATTCCAATGTCCTTGACAAAAATAAATTTATTTAAAAATACTGGAAATATGGTATTTGAATTGAAAAGTATTCAAAGTGAAAAGTTTTTTACTGGATTAGACTAGATTTACTGGTAATTTAATGCACTCCATAACTACATGTACCATATTTTTTGTCAATTCATTTATAGTCATTAAACTAGGTGTTGACATTGTGACTTGAATTAAATGCAGAATTTTGCATTTGATTTAAACAGTGAATTAGTGTATGTTCATTTATTCATTTCTAATTCTCTTCCAGTCAACTCGGCCAAGATCACAGGTAGTGGTGGTGTTTTTTCCTCTAAACCGGACCCTTTCGTCGAAATCTGCGTCGATAGTCAGCCGTCAAGAAAGACTGATGCCCAGAAAAAGACGACAAATCCAAAATGGGATGATGATTTCACTTTGTAAGTCAAATAATAGCTCATGCTCTGACACGTACAGAGCATGAAGTAAAATGAAGAAAACTAAATGTATTTTATTTCATTTCATGGTTATTGAAATTGGATATGATGTATTGAATTTTACTTTAAAAAGTGATATGTTCTAGAGAGCTGATGAAAAACTGAAAAATCAATTAGAAATTTAATACAAGTACCATGGACTAAATGTACATAGCCGTGATATTGTTTGGCTTGTGAATTTTCAGGTTGGTCACCCCCTACTCCCGACTAGATGTGAGGGTACAGAGTCAGAACACCATCAGGGCCCCCACCCTGCTGGGTCAGAGCTCTATTGAGCTGTACAATATTCTGCTGGAAAACCAGGGAAAATGTAAGAATCCACCTCACAATTTGACAAAGTATATAAAATATACTATATACAGGGTGGTGGGGTTTTTTTTTCACGGTTACCGGTACTTTTACATTTAAATTTGTGTTGATTGGGGAGGGGGTAGGGGAAAAGTCACTTGCTTTAAGTTTAAATGTTGAGGTAATTTGATAATTTCCATTGTAGTTTTAATTTAAAAATTTATCATATGTACTAACTAGGGATAATAAAACTGCCACATGAAATATTAGGTTCAAAATCAATATGATAAGAATAATTCACTGATGAGCTCAGTTGTTTCATTTTGATTTGCATAATTTCATTAATTTTTGATAGTAAATGACCTGACCAAGTCTTTTGAAATCAAACTGGATGCCAAAGGGAAAACTGGAGAAGTCAGTCTCAGTTTTAATGGAATGGATGTGAATATGACACGGTTTCCAAAGAGAAACGAAAGAAGGCAGACCAATGGTAAGTGGATTGTGCAACGTTTTAGTCAATGTACCGTAGAAATGTAACCAGGGAGAGGCACAGAATTGTATTGTTTTGCAGATGATATTTTGTTTTTTTAATGATGATTGGAAAATTTATTTCTCATTTCATCTGGAAGCTTGTGTTAGTTATGACATTGAATAATTGAGTACATTGTGTATAGATCGTGTACAGACCCTGCTAAGTCAATGCCTTTGATTAATTTACTCCTGGGGTTTACCATGTGTATGTTTACTCATAGTTACATCACAGGCTGCACATGGAACTTCAGCATTACTGTGTTTACAGAGAAAAAAATTAGTCTGTTTATATACATGTTATAAACTGAGTTTATATTAATGAGTATCTATATTTACAAAATTTGAAATTACCGTACAGTAACCCATCCCCACAGAACAAAAGTTCAAAAAGCACGATTTCTTTGATCTTTTTAATGATTACAAAGTCAGGATAATGTGTGTGAAATATCTGTCACGTATATTTTGATATTTGATATACAAAGAATTTAAATCCCCCAATTTGAAATCTTCTGTGGTTAAATAGTTTGTGATACGTGCTAAATGTGTCAATCACTGAACAATGGAAGAATATGATTGGTATCGTCCAGGAGGCTATTTAGGAAAGAAATCGTGACAGGTTTTTTTTTATCATAAAGAAAACAATTTCTTACACGAAGGACTAACTATAATTACTGTGCCTGATTTTAGCTAGTCGTAATGACAAGAAAAGTAGAGGTGAGAAGAGCAAGCTGCAGTATCTGATAATCAATGTGTAGAATGGCTTTATCTTCCAGTATCCAGTTACAGAATAATGACTCTCTCTCTCTGTTTGCCTGCATTTTCTTCCTTTATATATCTGATGCTGCTGTTCTTACAACTATGCATCTTGTAATCAAGATAACCAACCAATTAGCAGTGATATTGACTTAATTGAATTTGATTACATGGCTCTCCAGTTTTGGGGATGGTATTAATGTAAGATTAAAGAGATATTGAAGCAGGTTGTGAATCCCACACATATCTCTGTACATATTGACTTGTGTTATCTCTTCATTGTCTTCAGGTAAATCAAATGAAAACAAGTGGTGGATGGAAATTATCAGTATGTTGACATACAGATTAAAAAAAAAAGCTCTTTTGAAGAGTTTACAATCTGCTAGTCATCAGTCCTAGATTTGATTTTTTTTTTTTAAATCATAATACTCTTTGTAACAATGGTTGTATATTTAAACAATGTGTGAAAAAGCCATACTACATTTGGGAGGGGGGGGGGGTGCATATTGCAAAGGATTCATGAGAATAATAAAGATGAATATCATACCCTGCCAGGTCACATCCAATGTATTGGGAAGTACAGTATACATTGAGAAATAGTGTGTACTTTCTTACGGTACATATAATTGTAATCATAAGGCATGGTTTTACAAGCCTTTTTCTGTGATTGCTCATTTTGCTTCTGGCATGATATAAGAATAAGCAGAATGTCATATTAATTTTGCAACATAACAGACCTTATTTATGTAATGAATGTTTTTGAGAAAGATGTTAAAATATTTGGATCAACATGACTTTTTATTTTTGCATGAAATGCTGACAGTAATAACTGCAATACACTAGAGATAACTTATTATAATTGCTTGTTTTGATTAAAATTTCAACAAGCTCAAAGAAAATTACAACAGATAGTCTACAAAATATATCAAAACTTTTAAAACTGTAATTTAGAGGTAACAAATGGAATTTATTATTTTTTATTGATTGTAAAAAGTAATTGTTAAGATTTTAAAAGAAACAATGGTTTATTGCATTGATGCTGTTAACCACATTACATATATCATCTGTTCTAATGCATTTGAATGTTCTGTATTCTGTAGGACAAGTGCCTAACAATTCCAATGCATCGGGCTCCAGGAATCGCAGGGCCCCTCCAGTTCCTCCCGCCCCCAAGAGAACCACCCAATCAGGAGGGTCGGCCAGCGCCATTGGGGCCACTGCTTCTGCTGCAGCAAGTAAGTAAACCAGCTGTGGACATCATAGGACCTAATGTTGTTGTGATAGAATGCTGCAAAGATGCAGCTTACTGAAAGAATGTGATTAGAAATGAGTTGGCCGTTGTTTGGTGAAGACATGTTGCAAAGTTTATCTACTGCAACAGCCTGTTGAAAGAATGTGATCAGAAAGGAGATATGAGTTTCAGCAAACCAATGTTGACATTAATCCTTGGCTGATATGTGGTGTTTAAAGTGTACAGAGATTCCATTGTTTTTTCATATTATTTAGGTTCTTCAGGTACAACAACTCCAGTGGC
Organism: Magallana angulata; assembly: GCF_025612915.1. Classification (NCBI taxonomy): domain Eukaryota; kingdom Metazoa; phylum Mollusca; class Bivalvia; order Ostreida; family Ostreidae; genus Magallana; species Magallana angulata. The sequence goes on from NC_069116.1 coordinate 28,598,283, forward strand.
ACAACAGAATGGGACAGTACCCGCCACCAATGGAACGGGAGGAGCCACCCATTCAGACGAGTCTGATGGACAGACGGGGCCAGCGGGTCACCCCACACAGGCCCAGCAAAATCAGTCCAACAGCACTGAGCCCCTCCCAGCAGGGTATGGACAGTTGTCACGCTCTGTAATTTCATGTTAAATAAGAAATTAATGGGGGCATTGTAACAATTTATTTATTTTTCCGTTTTAATGTTTCAGTAAAGTATTGCGAACAGTTAACCAAAATTTGAGTGTCAGTCGAGTTGAGTTATATATATAGGAGATACAGAGCTCACAATTTTTTGTTATGTAAGCAAAGCTAAGGACATTTTTGTTTTTGGACATTTTGAATGTTGAAAAGAAAAATTCTGGGTTTTACCATTTAGGTTTAAAGTGATTGTAACAAACACTATGAGTTGTTTAATTATTTATGTTCAAAACAAATTAGCAGATAGAAAATTTAGCTTGAAAAAGAATGTTTACCTGTGTATTGAATCAATGTAAACAAAAACATTGCACAAGCCTATTGTGTTCTTAACAAAGAATTGTGAGCTCTGTATCTTGCATTTAACTCTATGACTGACTCTTAAATTTGGTTGATCATTAAAAATACATTACTATAGCACTGTAAGCAATAAAAATAGAAAAATAAATTTTGACCATGACCCTTTTACCATAGTTTAAAGCTGACATGAATTCATAAAAGTATTTGGTCGCCGTATTAGTTTTGATCGCTCCTCTACTGTCACTGGGGTATATATACCGGTTGATAAAGTTACGGTCGGTTGCTTTTTGATCGAGGCATTCAGGTTGCACGGACTTCTGAATGCATGAACTTCACAATGTAGTAAAATGTTTGTAATAAATAAGAAAGGAATCAACTATCAATAAAATACAAAATATATTTATTCTTTGAAAGATTTTCCAAGGTATCCGTAATATTTTGCACATAGAGTGCTGCCTTACTTCGCATGCACATCGAACACGTGTGTCGTTCATACAGAATGCATAACGTCTGCATCATTTTTAAAACCCCAGCGGCAGTACATCCAACACTGTAGCTAAATGATAGTCAATCCAAGAAAGTAACAACGTAACATCGTTTCCATTCGTTCCTACAAACACGCTCCGTTTCTAAAAATCCATGCGATCATTGACATTGCTCGATCTGCCACAGTGTGTAGTTTGCGCATGTGCGATGTTATATTATACACAAGAAAACGGTCTACACTTATCGAGGATTTTTGAAGTATCTGTGGCTGGATTTCAGTCTGCTTGTTTCGTCATTCATTGGATATGCCTTGCCAGTGAAGTGGTTGTCATATTATTTTTGTTCCAGACGTATTTCTACACGTCTTTTCGTCCAAGGTAATGTGTTTGGGTGAATGAAATACCTGAATGCGGTGAAGCATGAATAGTGCTCTCGGCCTTATATAGGGGGTGTGTAGCGATGAGCAGAACAATGGAAATCGACAACTAATATGGCGGTAGTCGGAGATAAAAGGGAAATAATGCGTATTTATGAATTCATGTCAGCTTTAATGTTAAAGAAGAGGTGCACAAGATATTAATCTGAAATAGACAATTATCGCACATTATAGAAAGTTATCACACATTATAACTGTAGTTTAATGTTAAATAGGAAAGTCGTGCAGAAAACAGAAAAATACGTTGAATAACTGTGAATTAATTTTAAAAAAAGTAGTACAGATAATAATCTTTAAACGACAGTTATCAAGTGCACTTAAACAGTGTAGTGTATGGAAATCTATATCAATATGACGTTTTAGGAAAAGCTAAGGATCTTACGTTAAGCTATGTCTGGAGGCATTTTTAACAAATGAAATAAGGTTAATACATCTCAAATGTAAAGGCTATCATCCGGTATGTGTTACTTCTAATCTTATTTTACTTAAAATCATATGTCAAATTTTTAATCTTACCATTTTGCCACTATATGGTTTCAGTGCTCCCAACAACACATGCCATTTCCTTAGTACATGTACTGGAAAACACCAACACGCTACACCACTGAACTTGATTTACGAAAATGTACTGGTGCACAATGTACACATTTTTGGAAAATCAAGCATAACCCATTGTAACTGTAGTTTAGGAGTCTGGATGATCAACAAATTAACCATTAGATCTGCCTGAAATTAAGATATGACTTGTATAGCTACCGGTATATAGTATTATGTAGTAAAGAAAAATTTCCTATATTTTTATTTAGAGCTCTACTTCTAAGGGAGATCAATGCAGCTTTAAAATGCCCACAACCATCAGGTCCTCTATAATGTTAAAAAAGAAAGTAGTGCTGAAGACAGGTCTTCAATAAAAAGTTTTCACACATTGTAACTGTAGTTTAATGATAAAAAAAATCATAAGTGCAGAGAAAGTAATCTTTGATAGACAGTTATCAGAGATAGTAAATATGCATGTATAGTTTAATGTTAAATTGAAAGTATTGCAGAGAAGAGAGCATTCTGTAATAGACTGTTGTCACACATTGTATATGAAGCTTAATGTTAAAAAGAAAGGAGTGCAGGGAAAAGACCAGAATCTCTAGAAAGGGCCTTTTTTACTGACAGTGTATACACTGTAACTGTTATTTAATGTATAAAAGAAAAAAGAGTTTGAGGAATCTTGAAAATGTTCCCCTTTTCATTTTTCTGTATTTACTTTTAGTTGGGAGATGAGAACTGATGCCCATGGTCGTTCTTACTATGTTGATCACAACACTCGAACTACAACTTGGGAGAGACCCCAACCTCTTCCTCCAGGGTTAGTTTCAAAACAAGAAGGGAAAAAAAATATATATTTGTATTTTGATACATTGAGATATTGCACTAATTCGGAAAACATAATTAATTTGCCCTCTCCCTTATAAAAAAAATGCTGATTTTGCCAATTATCCATCTGTTTGTGTATAATTTTATAGCTGGGAGAGGCGAGTGGACCCGCGAGGCCGTGTTTACTATGTGGATCACAACACCCGCACCACGACCTGGCAGAGACCCAACACTGACATGTTAAACAACTACAGCGCGTGGCAGGACCACCGCAACAACCGCAACATTCAGCTGGAGCACCTACAGAACCGGTTTCTGTTCCCCAATCCACAACAGGTCACTCCAGATAATGACCCTCTGGGCTCTCTACCGGAAGGATGGGGTAATTGCTTCAATTCTCCTGCAAACCACACACCTCTATTCAACCTCAGATTGTTTACTGTGGAATCATTAGAATTCAATGGGTCCAATTTTTGGGTGGATTGTCAATTATTCAGTGGTCCTTGGGGACATTGTTTTGTGACTTTGCTTGTATGATTAATGAATTGATGTTACGTTTTGTTGAGAAATTAATTCCTGGATGAAGGAGGCCCACAAAGTTCACGAAATTAAGTCACCATTAATTATAATGATTCCACGTAATTTGATAATCTCAAAAATTAAATACCAGGTATTTTTTGTTAAGATTCCTACACACAATTTCAACAACCTACACATAGTTTCAACTTTCAACTAAGTAATTCAACAACATGTTCTGTTTTATAAGAGATGAGCTGCGTAACATTTTTGTCCATATGCTTGTAGAGAAACGTATAGATCCCAATGGGCGTGTGTACTTTGTCAACCACAAAAACAGAACAACACAGTGGGAAGATCCTAGGACACAAGGGTAAGTCTAATGATGTCACTTCTTTCATTGAATGAAAAATCCATCACTTGGATTGTGACTTTCGTTCTTTGACAATGTACTGTAAACCAAGTACAGGAATATCTGGGTCATTTTGTATTCCTAAAAGGCAATGATCCACTACAATTGTTTATTCCATGTGGAAATAAATACTGGTCCATGCTAATGAAAATGCATGAGCTAAATCATCTAATTAATCTGAAATAGTACAGAACCAGTTTAAAAATACACAATTTGAATTGAAATACCAGTTTGAATAACAATTGTGTAATATTGACGTGTTTCCTCTTTTTTGCCTGAGAAATAACTTTTATACAGTATGTTAGAGTTTAAAAATTGGTTTGCTATATTTATAAGTACATGTTCATTCATTCCTATACACTTATTGCAAATAAATTTTAACTTGAATGTTATAAAGCCTCAATTAAAACACATTTGTCTTTGTTAACTATCACATACACGGATCATTTATCACATGAGGTTTTGATACTTTGGTAAGATATTCATGAAAGAAAAAATCCCAAGGATTTACCCTTTGAAACGTCCCCTCTAATATGTCAGCTAGGTTTCAATACACGGCTACAAATAAAAAGTCTACCAAGAATCAGAGATTTTCCATTGCAAAAAAGATGAAAGTACCTGGATGATAATGTTGAAAAATTGTGCGTGGGTACTTCTAATTGGAGAAAAGATACACATGTAAATATTCCCCATTATAAATCTCCGTAAGAAAACGGATTTTGTTCATGTGAATTTTTCCAAGTGAAAAATGATAATGTGTCAATGAAAATATATTGGAAATTTTCCCTTTCATCTATTTCAATAGCACTTTTCTTATTGTCATGTATATAAATTTTCATTAAGAATCGCCCAAATGTGTGGCATAAAAATCTTGGGACAGACTTTAACTCTATATAATTCCATTTTATTTTATGTTTTTGAGACGACAGATTCTATTAGTAACATCATTTCAAAATCCATTTGACGTAATTCAAATGTATTATTTAACATTTATCACATGGGTGCTATCCACTGCATTTCTGTGTTACTGTACATTTTATTGATGGAGTGATTCCAAATCTTGTCCCCACAGAATTGTCCAGGAGGACCCCCTGCCTGAGGGGTGGGAGATGAGGTATACAGCCGACGGTGTCCGGTACTTTGTAGACCACAACACAAAGACCACAACATTCCAGGACCCGCGGGGCGGCCAGGGCAAAGGGTGAGGACTCTCATATTAAAAACAAATAGGGCTCTCACACTGCAGAGCTACATGGGTATAACACAGCAAACTATAACACAGACAGTGCTCTTACGATGTAGACAATGAAACATGATAAACATACACATACATAAGGGAAAGATATCTGTCAGTGCATTGGAACGTTACACATTTTTATAGCATATAACATTGCAAAAGGGGAAGATTTCTCTGTATATAACAACGTTAAAGAAGGAAGCAATATATGTATCTTGCAAAAAAGCAGTAAGTCAGATTTAGAGCTGCAAATCAAACCATCATGAATTTCAATTGACGAGGTAAGTTTTATGAAGGTTCAATAAAAGGCATTGTCGCAACCATGGCGAAAATGTACAACACACTAGCACATGGGCCACTGGCTATGAGTGCATAATGTTGACAAATATTTCTAAACCAACTGAAATGTAGACCAATGGAGCAAAGGCCTTGGTTATTTATTTTGATGCACAAACATACTTTCACAATTCAAACAAGTTGAATTGATGTGACAGCTACATTACACATGATGTACAAGTGAAGCAGTTTATGTACAACTAAAGCAGTTTGTATGAGAGCGAGCAGCCATTGTTAGGAGAAAGGTATGGTATATGCAGACTCCTGGCTGTGGCTTGAGATGATAGTAATGTTTTTAAAAAAATTAAAAATTAATTAGACATTGTGGTTTATTAAAATTTGTGGGAATTGATTTTTGTTGATTTACCGAAAGTCAGTCTTTCAAGGATACATAAAAATGTTGCTCTTGATATATTGAAAGTGAGTCATGTTTACAATGAAATCCACAAAAATTGATTTTATAAAACATGACATATTACAAAGTACACCAACATTCAGTGTGAAATATAATGCATTGAGTAATGCATGGAGAAATACTTTAATTTCCCTAACAAATGGAACACGAGGCGAAAGACAAACGCCTGACCATTGCGAGCCATGTCATTTACCATTTGAGGGTTTATCATAGAATTTAAAGCTACATCATAGAATTTCAAGATACATTTCTAGTTATATTTCTATTAAATAAATTTATGTTTTCAAATAAAAGTAGGTACACAAACAGTTTCCTTTTGTGATGAAATTTTAAATGATTTTAAATGAAATGAAATGATTACCAGGGACGTTTATATGTCTCTGCTATTACCCCAATAAATAGTGTTTAAACTGTCCTGAGCCAAGATTGTTTTATTATTATATAAAATATAATTACCTGGATTTGTAAATACAACATACACATACCAGATAGATTTTAAAAGAAATATTGTTATCATAATCCATGTTAATCAGTTCCACAGTGACAAATATGTACATTTACAATGTACCAAACACATACAACATGTTTTTAAAATACACATGCAGATTCTCTAAAATGTCTTCAAACAGATTTCGTTTTTCAAAAGCAAAATATAAATCATTCCCAAATGATGTTTTTAATATATGTCAGCTTGGACATCAAGGGCTGATCAGGCAGTGTTTTTGTTTTTATTTTGGATATGTCTACAAGTTGACACTCATTTCCTTCATTTTGACACATATTTATGTGTTATGTGTGTTGTGAACTGTTCCATTTCTAAAATTATCTTTTGGTTTTGAATAATTTTTTTCAAGAGTAATGTGAATTTTACACAACAAATCTAGCCACCAATTAATTCATGCTATATTCATGTTATGAAACTACCAGGATGTTCAAGGTTTGTGTATATGGGTCTAAACTTGAATGTGTACATGCATTTTACTATTCATATATCTACGTTCTTTTGTCTGTACCTTGAGCAGAGTTGGAGATTGTTAAAACGAATGAAACCGAGTATCAATTCACTCGTTGATGGCAAAATTTAGAAATCTCATACAAAGTCGAAAAATTTTGGTACAAATTGACAAAATTTGATACTGTTACGTCAGATACTAAAAAACGAAAAATATATTGGCCCTGCAGCCCCCAGTGAGGATCGAACTCACGACCCCTGGTTTACAAGACCAGTGCTCTAACCACTGAGCTATGGAGGCGTACACACATATACGAGAAACTAATCTGCTTTTAAAACCTCTATATGCTTGTACGCTCTATTGATTAAGTACTGTGTGAATGACTCATAACACAACTATGTCCGTATAGCAACGTGTATCATTACGAACGTCACGAAAGGCCGTATTGAAAACAGGCTTTATGCAGAGAATTGATCTTGCATGGTTACAAAACTATAGATACCTATTTATCTGTAATCTTTGATACAGGTACATGACAGGTAAAAACAAACCTACGTATTATTTAACAACCGTTTATACTAAATTTACCTTCCGTGTTCGTGGGTGCCCCTATAGCTCAGTGGTTAGAGCACTGGTCTCGTAAACCAGGGGTCGTGAGTTCGACTCTCACTGGGGGCAGGTGAGAAACATTTTTTTTTTTCGTTTTTAATTTTTTTTTTCGTGTATCAATATCAATCACATGATTTTTTAATTTGAAAGATATTTATTTTTTTCACAAAGCAAATCAACAAATACTATTATTGGAAATGAGGTGAATGTGTCAAATACAGATGACATAACAGACTAAGTTACATTCAAATTAAAATTGTTTGGTAACATGTACATGTTGGTTCCATGTACAGAACATGATTTATCATTCAATTTTACAATTTTTTTTTAATATTCTAATTTTAGTTCCCCCCCCCCTTTCAGTCCAAGTACAATGCAAATCTAAAATTAAGCATGTAAACAAAAGATTGCAAGTTGAATAATTAGCCCATAACCATAAAAGTTCATTCAGAAATGGTTTAGCTTGATAAAAAATTGATCAATTATTACTGTACCTCCAATACTGTCTTAATTCATCAAGCAGTAAGTAGTATTCATAATGCAAAAAAGGTATAGTTTTTGTATAATCATTTGTACTCAACAGAAGATCTTACTTTTCAGACCAAAAGGAGCCTATGGAGTGCCTTTACAGTATGAGAGAAGTTTCCGATGGAAACTCGGACAGTTCCGATACCTCTGTACCTCCAATGCCCTGCCAGGTCATGTAAAAATCACAGTGTCGAGGGACAATTTGTTTGAAGACTCGTTTCAACAAGTAATGATTCATTTCATATTTTCCAGTATAAAATGCAGATGTTCTGTTTATTAAGTTTTTTTAATTTGAAGCACTGGTACTGTAAGTAATGTGTTGCAGTCAAACTTTAAAATGTTATCTGTAGAGTTTAAAACTTAAAAATATAATGGCCAAAAAAGTAATCTGATAATTTTTACAATAGTGTATTTTAATTTAACCCACATGCAATTGATTTTTACCATTGACAGATTATGAGACTGCAACCCTTTGATTTGCGGCGGAGATTGTACATTATATTCAAGGGAGAAGAGGGTTTAGATTATGGTGGAGTAGCAAGGTAGTTATGATACCAGATTCATTGGTTTATTGTAGTATTAACTGGATACATGACGTCTTGCAGGGTGATTGTATGAATCATCTGGACATTTAGCATGTTTTTAGTATATAGTTAATATATTAATCACTGAATTAGTTATTTAAAGGGTAATGTGTTGTTATGTAACATTATACTGGTAATAAACATACATGTATAAGGATTCAAACAAATATCAATTGAGAAAGAAATAATATAAATGTGCGTAGACATGTACATGTGATAACAGATAATTAAGTTGATAATTTTGAAATGACCACAAATTTGGCTTTGTTTTTAGCACTCTATGGCAATTATTCCCATGACAATACATGTACTTCATTACCTGTACATAATAAAAGACTTTTTGATGTTTTGTGCCTACACATTTGGATAATGTCCTTATGTCTGTGCTTCAGGGAGTGGTTTTTCCACCTGTCTCACGATGTCCTCAATCCCATGTACTGCCTGTTTGAATATGCCAGTACCAGTAACTACTGTCTGCAGATTAACGCAGCCTCGAGCGTCAATCCCGACCACCTCGTGTACTTCCGGTTCATCGGCAGATTCATTGCAATGGTGAGGGCACTGTACTGGACATATCACAGTCAATCTCTCATGTACCGGTACTCTTATTGACTGGGGGCCGAGCAATCTCAAATAAAGTTTTGCTTCCAATATATACATATATCTTGAAAAAGTAAGTTCTGTATGATTTTTAAATAGAGGATATGGAATTTCAGGCACTCTATCATGGAAAGTTCATTGATAGCGGCTTTACCCTGCCCTTCTACAAGAGGATGTTGAGCAAAAAATTGTACTTGAAGGACATAGAAACGATCGATCCTGAATTTTACAACTCCCTTGTGTGGATAAGGTAATTGAAAAGAAACAAATTATAAAAAGACCATGTGGTACTCAGTCAAATAAATTTTGTCAATAATTAGAAGATTATCTCTGAGTTACAGTTTATGCCATGAAATTTATTCAAATTATAATTTTTAAATCAGGGATTTTATATAATGTACAGTGATAGCATGTTTATTTCATGTTTTCTATTTCTTTTTTAACCTTAAATTTTAGATATTACATTTATACTACATTTGTGCAATTTTCTGCTGTATTTATTGAATTGATCTGTAATTTCTTGTTTCTGTACCCATATGTCCTTTCTTCTGCATGGCATTTTATGATTTGTGATTTCAGGGATAACAACATAGAGGAGTGTGGGTTAGAGTTGTTCTTTACCGCAGACTTTGAAGTCCTGGGGAAAGTGGAGCAGCATGATCTGAAAGAGGGGGGCTCTGAAATCAAGGTCACAGAGGAAAACAAGGAGGAATACATCGAGTAAGAGCTTTTCAAAGTCGGAGGTCATTCTCTAAATGTATTGTACATCAAACAATTTTAATTGGCGATGACTTTTTTGGAAGTTTTAATTACCACTGATGAACCTGTTTGTGACGATTAATATTTGCAATAAAGCTTTATGTAAATGAATGAAAGAGACATAGAATGACTGGTTGGTGGAAGTAAGTTTTCACAGGATGATGGCCCTTGCAATTCTTGCTGAATTGTACGTGCACACAAGTAAAAGTTTGTCTACAGAACTTGCATGTAGATTTTTTTTTAAGGTTAATGCGATCAAACAAGGATTTCTGATGTTGTCTTTTTCTTTATAGTTTGATGACTAATTGGAGATTCTCAAGAGGGGTGGAGGAGCAATCAAAGGCTTTCCTGGACGGCTTCAGTGAGGTGGTCCCGCTTCAGTGGCTTCAGTACTTTGATGAGAGGGAGCTGGAGGTATGTACATGTTTATCACCTTATTGTCTTACACCATTGGTTGTCTATTTGTCTCTGATGAAGAAGATATTTTGGGTGCAGGTTGTAGAAATACAGTGTGACAAAGATATTTGATATATGATTTGAATGTAAGGCATGTAGAAGCTGAAATCAGAGATGTAGTTTACAACTGTAATTTTTTTTTCAACAGCTGATGTTGTGTGGTATGCAAGAAATGGATGTGGATGACTGGGAGAGGAACACGATTTACAGGCATTACCAGAGGAACTCCAAACAGGTCATGTGGTTCTGGAAGGTTAGTCTTAACATCAACAGACTTATACATGTACTTATTTTAATAATGCTTTCAATCCTTGTAGGGGATTTTTCCACTGCAAAGTTTCATTATATCTTATGTTTCTTTGCATCTCTCAATCTGACATCAACAAAGGACAAGTAAAAAAAAATACTCAAAAGTTGAAGAAATTTTGATATAATTGTAAATTGTATTTTTACTTCAGTTTGTGAGGGAAATTGACAACGAGAAGAAGATTCGTCTATTACAGTTTGTCACTGGAACTTGTCGACTCCCAGTAGGGGGTTTTGCAGAATTGATGGGTATGTATACATGTACATGAAATTGTATTCAATTTACTTTTCTTCGAGAGAAAAATCTTTAAGCAATATCACCACAAACCTGTAAATTTTAAACAATTAGAAATACTAGTACTACAGTACATTTATAATTAAAAACTACATGTACTGAGTTTTCCACTTGAAAACAGAAACATAATTATGCCTAAGATACATGTAAATGAAGAATGGTTTCTCATTGATTTTCAGGGAGCAATGGTCCACAGAGATTTTGTATAGAAAAAGTGGGCAAGGAAACCTGGCTTCCCAGGAGTCACACCTGCTTCAATAGACTAGACTTACCTCCTTATAGAAGTTATGAACAATTAGTGGAAAAATTAACGATGGCAATTGAAGAGACAGAGGGTTTCGGGCAGGAGTAACAGCAGCTGTTTGTGGGACTTTGTGGCAGAGTCTTTCAGATCAGACCTGGACTGTGTGCCTCGGGTCACATTGATATTGGACTTTATTATGTTCTGTGATCTTTATCCCCCCTTTTCAATTCTATCAACAGAAACAAAACAAGATTCTTTTTAGATGGTTATTTGTTGTGAAAATTTTCATGTTTCTGTTTGGTATTTTCGTTTTTGTTTATATATTCATTTTAAAATGTTTATCAACTTTTTTTTTTGGACTTTATTTGAATCATGATTGTGATGTCTGCAATTAGTTTGATGAAACTTGTGGAATATTTGTGGCTTTGGAAAAAAACTTTTTTCCTGTGAATCGGAATAAGGAAGTATGTGAAATGTACATTATGACTTACGTCAAAGACAAGACATTATTGGGGACAGGAGGGTAAGATGATACAGATGTATAAATTACAAATATTGATATGTGAGGCTCGAGCTTTGCTCAAAGATTTGCCTGGAAACTGTCCTGTCAGCAGTAATGGGAACTTTCCTCTCTGCAGTTACGCTTTTTACATGTATTTGCAAATGGAGCATTTTATAAATGCTCTGCATCGTCTGTGATACGTCAAAAACCATGCAGTTGGTCATTGACTTTGTGTTGCAGATTTTTATTGGGGGGGGGGGGGATAGTTTAGAAGAATTGAGTTAAGTAAATTTACTGAAATAGGCTTCAAATGGATACCATAATTATAAGGGAAAATTCAGTTACAGTTTCACTATAGCTACCAGTATATACATGTATTTATCTTTTTGTATTTTGAGGTACATTTTGAAAAAATTGTAAGTTACGTTTGGTTCAGTATGTTTCTTGTGGGAACAATTTGTCGCAGATGGATTCCCTGGTTAACATGCAGCAGTCTCAAGGCTAGTAAGAAAACAGCATTTTAACTTTCCCAATGTTGTGTGCATGTGGTGTCTGGGTATTTTCTTTAGGCGCTTGACCCCCATTTAGAGCAGGGATTCATTATCTATATAGCAACTCATTCCACATTTTTTTTTCACACAGTCATTCTGTTTCACCAGTTAAGAGATTAATTTGTGAATTATTTTAATTTGTAATGAGTTTTTGTTTTCATAATAAAAGACAAGTTATCTAACCCTGGTACTCGGAAGATAATGCATGGACTCCATTCTCTCTCTATGTATTGCAATGGTTCACAGCTTATCTGAGGATTAAGTGAGGTTTTCATATTATGGAACAGTCAGCTTTGTAAGAATTCACATAGCTAGCGTCTTCCACCACAGAAATTGGCAGAATCCCAAAGACTTACACAGACAATTTGAATTGAAATACTGTAAATCATTGTAAAATTTAATGTATATCATATTCAAAAATTACATATCCTTCTAATAGTCAGAGGCATAGGCCCATGTATCGTTCTAAAACAAGTTTTCTTTTATTAAAAGGCATGTATGTGTTCTGAATGTGTGAAAAATCAATTCTTGTTGCAAATGCATCAGATCTTGTTGTCCCTTGTTGTTATCATTTGTATTGCAATATTGTCTGTTTTCATTGATATAATTGATGTAAAAAAAAAAAAAAGAAAGATTATTTTATATGTATTATTTATTGCAGGCTACTATGTCCATCTATCATGTTATAGAAACACTTGATTATCTTCTCACTCGAATACACTTCTGTTTATATAGACACAAGAATAGTCCATCTTGTTGTTGGTCGTGGTGTATTTGAGAATATGGTTATACTGCGAGTATTGATGTTATTATCATGCATATACAGAAATATAAGTAATCCTTTTAATTCGGCGTGTGTTTGCTTCCCTTTGATTTAATTACCAACAATTTGACCTTCTTATAGTATACTTTATATTGTTTTTATGATTAAAAAAAAAGATTGTTGAAATAAAATGATGCAGAGATTGTATCTATCTGTAATTTGATGGTTATTTAGTCAGGAAATATTTTAACAGGAAATCTCCATGTTTTTCTTGATTGTGGTGAGAAAGGGCTACCTAATAAAGTGTAGTAGGAAAGGAGGAATGAGTACGAAAACATATGGCTGGACCGGGAATCAAACCGGGGACCCTTGTAACTCTAGTCAGGAGCTCTACCACTGAGCTACCCAGGCCGATATCCACGGTACATGTAGCCCCAACTACTACATTCCTCCCTCCTTAAATAGTCTTCGACCCTGAAGACACAACACAAGTTCACCTTGTCAGGACTTATTATTTACATATATATGCCTGAACAAGGAAGGCCACGGCACCATCTGTAGTAGGAAAGGAGGAATGAGTATATTAATACAACGAAAACATATGGCTGGACCGGGAATCGAACCCGGGACCCCTGCAACTCTAGTCAGGAGCTCTACCACTGAGCTACCCAGGCCGATATCCACGGTCCATGTAGCTCCAACTACTACAAAAGAAAAGCAAAATGTTTTATTACCCCTAGCTTCATCAAAGGATCAATAAGAAGGCTTACTGCTTGTAAGAGCAAGGTGGGTGTACAATTATCTTGCATTTCGACTTACCATAATCATGTACACAACTGAAGTTTCTTGGGGATTATATTCTATGGTTTCCAGTAAAAGTGGTTGGGGCAGGTTAGGCTGAATGATCAGTGAAATCATGGCATATAAGAAATATCAACTGCTCTAACCCAGTTTACATCTGTAGCTATCAAATTTCCTTTAAAATTTTTCCATCCAATGTACTATTTAGGACTTACTGGATTATATTCCTTATAATTTGCATTTTATTATATTCCTTATAATTCAATTTTCTATCGACAAGTACAAAAATTAAGACAAATCATGCCTCCAACACGTTGTTATAAGACGTCATGCAGATTGATGCGGCGTCTTTCATGTGATTTTGGGAATTAAATCGGAATTAACACTTCACAAAAAACAAATATTCGAACATTCATTTTAAATCGTATAGTATCACATGTACCTGATGAAATATATCGGAAGAAAATGGGATTCTATACTTGTACATTCTAGCTAGTATGCAGGGTTCCATGCCTATGAACTTGAAATTCCATGCAACTGAAAATGATCTAATAAATAAATAAAATTCCAACACAAATCCAATTTTAATGATTTTTATTAACATATTCATTTTTTCCTATTTTTTTTTTCATCAGTATTTAATATTAACATGAATGCATTAAAAGAAAAATCTGCATGTAACAATGACATTAAAAAAGATGAAATAGGAATTGGGGGCTGGGGCTGATGTTCTGCTGTTTTTCTGCACTATATCCATTTCCACTGAAAGTAATGTGTCTTGAAAGTTGCGTATAATTTGGTTATACATGTACAACAGACGTAAACCCATTCCCATTACATATTTAAATACATATACATTCTCAATCTATAATAGGGCAATGGGACTCCACATTTCTTAATCAAATGGACACATAATTCATTTCAAATTTTGTCTTAATACAAAATTCTATTTTTTTTACTAACCATATAGTTTACATATTCATTAAACTGCTTAGGTATTGAAATGGCACAAGTATTAATTCACAAGTAAAGGCTAACTCTGCAAAAAAAAAAATAAGACTTATCTGGCAGAACTTGCTCCAAATTTAAAAATAAAGATTAGCAAGAAAATAACAATGCATGAAAATATTTTTAGAGCATAAAAATGACTTTCTCAAAATTCTTTGACACCAAATATGAAGTAACCTTGCAAGTTATAAATACATGTATAAATGGTTCACTGATGAATCAAGGAATTATTTGCACCATTACATAACACAATCCGAGTGATACTTTCGTCAAAATGAATATTTACACAACCCCTTGTTTGTTGGCTCAACCTAAGGTGTAAAACACTTCTGTTTGGCATTATAAAACAATGATAAATATAAGCAATAAAACATAAAGATGATGTGCTGCAGAATTAATTCGAACTCTATGCACTCGGATGATGTTCCAATCGACAGCAGGGAGATGTAGTCTGCCATTTCTTCAATGAAACACATAGCACTATAATAATAGCATTACACAATTCTACCTATAGCAGCAAAACAGGTAACACAGGATCTCATGTCTTTCTCGCACATTTCTACTGTGAGGGTATCTGCCGTCTTTTCATTGTTAACGCAAGTTAATTTTTTAAATCTTTAAACATGGAATAATTAAAATGTACTATAGTGACAGAAAAAAAGAGCATCATTCATGCAAATAATGAAACAAGATGGCCTATAAAATGAGATCACAAGATCAAAATAAAATATTGTACAATAAATAAGGACAACGTAAAATGCCACCTGACTTGCAGCCCCTAAAACTCAAAAAGTACACGTGCCTTTCGAAAGGCCAACACTTGCCCGAGGTAAGAATTAGAGGGTGTCATTGCTCCGTTTCTTTCTTCCCAATCAGGCACAGCTCAAGTAACAAAGTTTGTGCAAATCTGAACAGCACCATAAATAACATGTAACCCATGGCAACATATCACAAGTAAAACAAGTGGTAATCATAACAACAAACAAATGCAAACACACACATACATACACACACACATCCATTCAAACTGTATTTAAGTTGTTCTATACTCTCTTACCAACAAAAATTAGGTCAAACTACAAACAAAAATTCACATTTGTCAAATAAATGTTAATTAAACCTTTCTTAAAATTCTTACAGTAGACAAAAATATTGGGCAAAGCTTTCAAAGCAGTTTGCACTTCCCTTCACTTATATTTTGTTCTACAGATACTGTAAACCAACTTT
Organism: Magallana angulata; assembly: GCF_025612915.1. Lineage (NCBI taxonomy): Eukaryota > Metazoa > Mollusca > Bivalvia > Ostreida > Ostreidae > Magallana > Magallana angulata. The sequence continues at coordinate 28,614,198 of NC_069116.1, forward strand.
TATTCGCATGCGAGAAATTTTTTGCGTGGTTAGCGAGAGCCTTGTCGTCACGAATATTTCTCGCTGTGAACCAATCCTTTGTCTATAGTTTTTATAACAATACAGGTTTAGATAAGGCTTGGTCGCGAACCAGTTTATTGACAGTTGATTGCGAAATAAAGTCGCCACGAATAAAAATTGGTTTACAGTATATTTCATTATTTACCCTGATCTTGAATTCATATACCGGTAGATGTTTGGGTTTTTTTTTCTTAAATATATACATTGTATTTATATGGATAAAATTTATATAAAATTAAAGTTTTGCAAGAAAAATACAGCTATTAATTTTACATATTACAGTCTACTGTGATTTTACTTTTGGAAAGTTCTACTACCTACCATTATTAACAGAATCCCAAAAAATGAGTAATGTTTATATAGCCCTGGTTCAATGTAATGATCAAATATTGAGCAAAAAATTAAAAAAAATCATTTAGTCAGAATGAAAATTCAGAAATAACTTCCAAATCGTACAAAATCAACACCAACATAAAAATCATATGTAAATGCATTCAGAAGCACAATAAAGTAAGCATGACTATCAAATCTTATATGGTACAAACATGTTATAATCATGTAGAAAATCTCAATGCTTATACAATATTGAATTTAAAAAAAAAATCCCGTTTAATACAATGGTTTATATGAATCAACATGACATAAAATTATTTACAGAAAATGTATGCATTTTGAGAAACTCGAGCAAGTTCTTATGTCCTCTCTCTCTATCAATGTGTATTTTACAAGATATCAAAAATAGATACTTCATGCATCTTAACATATACCAGTCTCCAAGTGGTGTGCAAGTCCATGAATCTATCAGCACATGATTCTATCTGGAGATGGTGGACAGCTGGGATGAAATTTTCTGATGAGAACCACTTCCTTGAGATCACACAAGAGAAATTTCGAATACAAATAGCTGCATAAATGATATCAATGAACTCTTATTTTATAAAAAAAAAAAAAAAATTGTGTCTAAATCCATACAATACCTTTTCCTTAAATTTACCACATTTTTCTGAATTACCATACAACAGCCATTTTTTAATATATCATGACGTATGAAAAAAATATCATTGAAATATTGTGTAATTCATTGACCTATCCCAAATAATATACATTTCATTGCAAGGTCCCTCAATAAAAAGAAATTTAAACTTCAATCTAGGTTTGGTTTTGTAATTAGCAGGTAGAGCCAATACCTCCCTCAGCTTGGCCACATGGCTCGTCACTGTTACTAACTATTAAGATCCTTTGACCTTGAATTCTAAAAATGACCAAGAACCTAAACTTTATTTTGACCTTAAAGCCAAGCGATAAGAAATGACTATGCAATATGGTATTCAAGTTAAAAATATCCAAGTGTAGATAATGGGACAAAAATGCATACCATGAACCAATCATTGATTTTTGGGAGGGGGGGCCACATAAAAGGGTCTTGTAACTGAATTAAGACAATGGTAGTAAATGAGTTAAACATATTTAAAAGACTCTACAACCCAACACTGATACAAGTATTGTCTGTTGGGGAAAACATTTGACCTATAATGTACAAAAGTATTTCCATTAAAAATAATATATTCATCAAGGGCACAGATATAATTTTTAGTTTAATGACATAAGTCGTGTCAAAAAAAAAAAAAAAAAAAAATGAACCACAACGTCAAAGATCAGATGGCATTGCCACCTGTGTCTAGCTGTCCATCTGCCATTCTTTCACCAACAGCTGCTTCCACTATCTCCAAGATGCAGAAGGTCTGCTATGCTCTGTTTTTTTTTCTTTTTATAGAAGAGCAATGGGTGGTTATTTGTATCTATCCTCTCTGGTATGTTGTACAAGAGACAGTTCGTGCCATCCTAAACATCAGAGAAATGACTGGCAAGTTCAGTGAAGCGGAACAACACTGCCACACTCCACTGCCCTTTAAGAGGCTGCACTATGGACACTCCCGTTGTAAACATGAGTTATATTTTTGCTTTAATATATCATTGCTCGTCACTCTTTCGGTTCATAGTTCAAGTGATAATGACCTAAAAAAGATGCAATTTAAAGTGTAATAATTTCCCATTTATGCAACTGTGATAAAAAACACTAATATGAAAATTCCAAATAGAACAAAACACACATTAAAAGAGGAGTATTTGTCAATAGAAGATTTTACTTCTTGAAAAAAGAAACTAACAGATAAAAATATGGGAAACATTACCTCAAAACAGACAAAAGTATGTATGCTGACTTACCTAGAATAGATTCCATTGAGTTTTCACTACAGTCATGGCCTAAATGATCATGAGATCCACAATTGTAGCAGGAGACTACCCTTGGTTTTTCCTTGTGTTCCTTAATACTATTACTTCTCTGCAGGCCCTGGTTCATGATTGGTCCTGGAGCATTTCCAGTGGGGCCTGCTAGAGGAATACCATGAGTGTGAACAAAGTTATGATGATGATTGTTCAACAGGTACTCCTGATGAGCTACACCATTCAAGTTTTGGAAGGGCTGATAGTGATATGGGGGTATGAACGGATGGTGAATAAGTCCATTGGTCGAATGTGTCATAGCGGTTGTCCATGGAAATAATTGCTGGCTATGAAACATCTGACTAGGTATGAAGTGTAAGGGATATGATGCAGAAGTTCCTGAGTTCCCTGTACATCCACAACTCGAGCATGTCGAGTGTGCCGGTGATGACAGGTGCTGCATATTGGGGGTGGAGGTGGGGATGGTCTGTGGCTGACCCATTGAGGGATGCGGGGCCTGCTCCTGAGAGTGGACGTTGGAGATGGAGGTCTCAGAAAGAGAGTGAGTCATCTGGGGCTTTAAGCCGTTGACGGAGGGTGAGGAAGTGATGCTGTTGCTATTTGACATGGTCACAGAGGTGGAATTAGTCACTGAGCACACAAACGTCCGGTGTCCACTCACGGGACGTATTGCGTACGGATACTGGATGCGGGATTTCCCGCTGTTGTCCAAATGGGTGGTCACTGAGGTCACATTAGATGAAGAGGTCATTGTGGAAGCATCGGACCGTGGAATCGATGGAGCCATTCCTATTGGGATGCTAGCAACTTGGGTCCTTTTTCCATAACCAAGACTGTCTCCAGGCATATTAATGATGCTGTTGGGTGGGATTGCTTTGCTTGTGTGTGCTGGTTGTGCCTTTAATGGGCGTTGGGGGTTTATCACAGGGTAATATCCCGTGGAAGGGTCGGACTGATATCCTCCTGGCAAAGCGACCAGGCCTCCTACTTCATACCCTTCCTGACAATATCCATCCCCTGACATTGTCTTGTGAAGTCGACGTAAATGTGGTGAACCATTCTGGTGGGTCTTTTCTGGAAAAAAAAAATGTTCTTCCATTTAAAGCATTGAATCGTTTCTTTGTCGTTTTAGTCAATTTTAAACCAAACAAATTAAAATTTTTCATATCAAGAATCAAATCATTTATTCAACATTTTGGTTACGGTAATTAACAAAAAAATATTTTTTTTAAAATTTTGTCATAATTTTAGTAAATTTGAAAATATTATTTATTTTTTTTCCATTCAAAGGATCATATCAATTCTAGATCATATAAGTCAAATTTTAACGACTATTGCCATAAACTTGCTAATACCTACCTTTCTCGTTTTCCTCTGAGGAACTGTCCGTCTCTTTAGCGATCACAGTTTTCTTTCTGAGTGAAGGACTCTGCAGCGGGCTAGAGTAGTCGGAGCCCGAGGGAGAGCTGTCTCGCGTCGAGGTCTGGCTGGCTGGTAGGTGGGGTTGTAATACTTGCACTGGGGGGTGGGGCATTGTTTGGAATGGTGGCTGTATCATTTGTGGATTCCAGATCTGTGGTATCTGCTGATAACTGTCTATCAAACCGTTGCTATGTTTGTCTCTGAAATTGAAAATGAAAAATGTGTTCTTTTAAGCTGCTTTCCTTTTTGGTGAAATTGTAATTAATTCATTCAATTCCATGTTTTTTAATTTTTTTGCACCCAAAACACTCACGTACATAAAATGAACTGCACAAAACAACAAATAAAAACAGTACATGTATATAGATCCTGGGTATTATCATAAGCAAAATAATATTATTACTTTATTTTTAAAAAATTGGGTACCTTTTTAATGCAAGTCCTAACCGCACATTAGCTGCCTGTTCTTGAGTTAGAGCCAAAGAACCATTTTCATCCATGCTCGAATGCTGTAGTTGATAAACATGACATCATATGTAGAAACTTCAAATTGATTACAAATATGACAATGATATCAATAATTGCTCATGTGGGATAGGGTTTTCTCTATTCAACTGAACAACGAATGCCATTTTTTTCTCTTACATATATACTTTTAGGGAGAGAGCTTACTTCTATGAGTGGCTATCTATATATACAAATTAAACTATTTACTCCACTTACTTTTAGGGGGGTGGGGCTTTCTGTGTATAAACAATGAAAATTCTTACTTTTAGGGGCAGGGCTTTCTCTATACAAACAATGAAAATACTTACTTTTAGGGGGGTGGGGCTTTCTGTGTATAAACAATGAAAATTCTTACTTTTAGGGGTGGGGCTTTCTCTATACAAACAATGAAAATACTTACTTTTAGGGACAGAGCTTACTTCTATGAGTTGCTATCTATATATACAAATTAAAATATTTACTTCACTTACTTTTATGGGTGGGGCTTTCTCTATACAGTTCTGATTGACATTGGCCTGTTTGATCTGATTGGTGCCTTCTTGTTCCTCCGGGGTGTTTGAGCGGCTGCTGGGAGACATTAAGTTGACAGACTGAGGGGAATGACTGGGAGACACGAAAGGAGGAAGTCTGAAACAAAATAATTCGTCCAGATATTGGTAGTTCCCCAGATATTGCTATAGCACTGTCCAAGAAATACACAGAAAGGGTGTAAAATACTTTACTGTGGAATCATTTAAATTCATGGGGGCCAATTTTCATGGATTGTTGGTTTTTTACGTTTTCATGGGGATTTAATTTCATGGGTGCGTCAGTATTCACTTTTTAGTAAAAAAGAATACTCTTTCTAATTTTTTTTTCATTGAGGATGTAAATTCATGGGGAAGGGCTATACCCACCAATACCACCAAAAATTTAGCCACCACGAATTTTAATGATTCCACAGTATTTCAATAGGTATGGGTAGAACCAGACACACAGACAATATAAATGAATTTGATTTTAGGAAATATAATTTTACCAAACCTTAAAGGTAAACTTACCTTTGAGTAAATTTTACCAACCATAAAGGTTAATTTACCTTTGAGTTAATTTTACCATATTGTAAAGGTAAACTTACCTTTGAGTTAATTATACCTTACTGTAAAGGTAGACTTACCTTTGAGTTACAATACAACTGGCTGGAAAGGGAGCCAAAGATTGCATGGGCTGGGGTTCTACTAAAGAGAAATGATTTATTTTAAAACTGTATTGCATTGTAAATGTAATTTCAAAAATGACAATTTGATATGTCAATGCAAAGCTCAACATGTTATAAAATTGCTGTAACAATCAAATTCTTTAGTTTTTTTTTTATAGTTCTATCATCAAAATTAAAAATTATTGATGTTTCATGAATAGTCAATGCATTAATAATGTAGGTTAAGTAAAATATAACTTTAAAATTTAGATCCATGGACTGTGATGGTCCTGTTAATAAAACCTGTTTTCAAAAATTTCAATTTGATAGATTCCAAAAACCCTTTTTCAAAACCAAATTAATAAAAGTTGATGTCTAACAAATCTTGATAAAATCATAGTTAACAAAACAGAAAGATATCAAACATCATATTTTTTCCTTGGACAGAAAGCTTTAAAATATGTATCTCTTAAATTTTTCTGCAATATTTTTAAAATTATTTAAACAAGAGGCCCATGGGGCCACATCGCTCACCTGAGCAACAATTGGCGTTCAAAAGATATTGTGTTATATGGTCCCTCGGTAGAATAACAAAAAATAAATATTGTCAAGTATTCGAATTTTACAATTATTTTTGCATACACGTAATCTTTGACATTGTACCTTCATGAAATACTATTTTTTACCAGAATAAGAAAATCCTACGCAAGATATAAAACTAAACATTTGGTAGGGGTACACTGTTAAGTTGTTAACTTCCAATTCCCTATATTTTCGTTCTGCCCCCCCCCCCCCCCCACACACACACACACTTTGTAAAGCGATCAAAATATATGGGAGCATATAGGTACATTTGTTTCATCAACTACTTACTTGTTATTGTATTTAAAAAAAATATATAATAGTTATTGTATTTTATTTAAAAAATCCTTCATGTATAGATGTGAAGAAGAAAATTGTACCTCAATGTGCTCAATTCCTCAAATTAAAACATTCAAAAATTTAATTTGTTTTCCATTATAATTAAATGACTGTTATTTACCTCGCGTACAAACCAGGATAATTTTCCGCTGTGATATTTTCTTAGGAATAGCGATAATTATTTTATCCCCATAACAGAAATGTGTCAAAACTATGGAAACTGTTTTAAAGATGTCGTTTTTATTTACTCGTGTCTGAAAAACTATCAAAATTGATGTAGATTTCACATTATTTATTGTATAATGAGGGGACCCCAGAGAGTAGGTATATACAGAATATCATTCTTTAATTTTTTTTTGTACAAGTATTTAACATACTCTAATTCATATAGAATTTCTAATGTTCAACCAAAATTTCAGCGTCAATCGTAGAATTATAAGCAAGATACAGAGCTCACAGTTTCCCTAGGTTTGAGTCATATTTTGTTGACATGACTTTATTACATTCAGCTTAAGATTTTTAACTTGGTATTTCCTATTCAGCATTTAAAATGGAAAAAAAGAATGGCCTAAGATTTTCAATTCTTTTATTCACTCAAGACCAGTTCATTGGTATTTAAGGTTCAAAATCAGTTTATACAAATGTACACAAACACAGTCAAGGATCACATGTACAGTAGGAGTAATAATGACGAAAAAAGGTTAAGTTTACAATACAATAAGTTGTTAAAATTGGTTTCTGGAAGAACAGACTTTGAAAATTTTCTTAATAAATATTGACAAATTTTTTACTCTTTTAATCTTTAGTTTTTAAGATCTGTGTACAAACATAGAATTGTGAGCAAATCTCTGTATCTTAATTGCTTATAATTCGAAGCTTAACACTCAAATATGGTTAGTAAATAGAAGTTGTAAACAATTAAACGCAAGAAACATGCATGCACTATAACAAATAAAGAACACAATTTATTTTTTCGAAATGAATCATATATACACATGTATATATACCTACATATTTCCTTCAGCGATATCAAACTCTATTTAAACTGAATAAACTCGAGAAAATTCCGAGCATCGATCTCAACAAAACCTATTGCATTAATCTACCATTACGCAAAAGATAATGCCGAATTACCGATAGAATGAATTGTATTTCAGTACTTTTTTGATACATCAGATTTTGCTTAATTTGCGCAGGTAAAGAGTTAACTGTTTGATCTACCGAAGTCTCTGTTTGAATTGATACGTAAAAATCACGAAATACGAGAGTTCCCAGGTTAAATTACAAAGCATAAATAATGAATACGAAACGAAAATCAGTCCTTGCTAACACCAACGTCATGTGTGAAATCTGTCAACGCATTGAAATATTTAGCCTCAATTTACTTCACAAAATCGGCACCAATATATTTTGCATGTTTCAAAAATTTCCCTTCATACACGAACTGTTGCATAAACAAGCAAATTCATCATAGTCAGATCGACCCTTTTTCGTATAATGTCATGGCTGCTTTAAACAAAGAACCTCGTTTTAGAAGTATGGAATACGAGTCTTGGTAAAATGGGTATGCAAACCCGGGCCGTGGCAAAATAAAAGCCGGGGTAGATCGGCAATCGTCAATTCCAAATACGCATTATTTTGCTGCAATATTTACAGCGAATACAAATATAACTGGTCCATCAAATATCCTAAAATTTTAATGAGATTGGCAGATTAATAACTGCCAATCTTTTGTTTTGACCAGGCCAAGTCTTGCCTACCCATTTTACCGGATGCCGAACCGAACCGAAGCTGAAACACGCCTTTCCTTTATCATTATTTTCGTAATAACTCAGATTTGAAACTGAATTAGACCTTAATTTTTGCAATTTATATTTTCCTTCCCATAAGGATAATTTATGCTAAACTACGTTGAATTTGCCTCGGTAGTTCTTGAGAAGAAGATTTTTAAAAATGCACCCCCCTTTTTCTACAGTTTCAAGATTTTCTCCGCTTTGAATACAGATCGTACTTTTATTTCTGCAATTTATATTCGCCATCCCATAAGGATGCTTTGTGCCAAATTTGGTTGAAATTGGATAAGCGGTTTTAGAGAAGAAGTTCAAAATGTAAAAAGTTTACAGACGGACGGACAGACAGACGGACAGACGGACGACGGACAAAATGTGATCAGAATAGCTCACTTGAGCTTTCAGCTCAGGTGAGCTAAAAACCATAAAAATAACGGAATTGAGGAGTTTTTGAGGGCTACTGACCATCAGCTGGGTTGGGGCTGTTCACAACTTGGACTGGTGGATACCCTATCACAGTGTCAGCTTCTGGAAGAACAAGCAGTATCAATCGATCAAAATCCTCTCACACTGACCTTAATATCGACCACTTCCGTAATGTACATTGTGTTAATAACTCATTCTTATAAAATCAAAATCCTACCTAGTCTTGTCCTATTACATTGGAATTTTTGACAGTAGACCCATTTTTTTTTAATTCCAAATGTTACCAAACTAAGGCTGATAATACTTCAAATTGAGCAACTCCAGTGCAACTCTTAATTCCATACTCATTTAGAATGTTAATTTATATGACCATTTTATCATTAGTGTAAATTGTTATTTTCTTTGGCTGTCGGACTAAAATGAAGTACATGTACTACTGTAAATTCCTAATTAAAGGCGAGGAATAAATATCCGCGTTAAATCGCGAGAAGCCCGTCTCGTGAATTCTAAAATCTTGCTTTTAACATTCCGACACATGTTAACTACTATACATGGAACTATGATAAAATTTTGGCATTCGCGATTTTATGTTCTCGCGATTTGATGGAGAATCGTTGAATTGCGGAATTATGTACTCGCGTAAAATAAGGAATCTACAATATTAATTCATTTTAACAGTTAGAAACTGACCTTTTGAGACGGTAGTAGCATTCACTGGGGTAGATGACTTTGCATTTAAAGACTTGTTAGCATTATTCTCTCCTCTGAAGAAATTGACTACAAGTTCACTATCCAGAATTGGCTTTGGCATTTGCAGAAGATGTCTGTTAAACCATAAAGAACATTTCAAAACAAGTTAACAATTATCAAATCTTAAATTCCTTTTTTGTGGACGGAATATTAAATCTTTAAATAGATAAAATAGCAAGGAGATTTAAACATTGGTACGGGTTTTCAATGCTTAATTCTCCATTCCTTATTTTTTTTTCTTCAATGCATATTTCAAAAAAAAATTTAAATGTCCAAAGACTCACTTGGTGTATTGAGCTATGGTCTGCTCATCTTCTTTTGTGACATTTGTACCTATTGCAACATCAGAACAAGTTAGTTAAAAGCCTATTGATATCTACCCTATAGTAGTACAAGCATTTCAAATTCAATCATATGTCTAAAACATTCAGAAGCACTTGCTAATGACCTGAGCTTATTATTCGCCTTTCTTTCGGTACTTGTAGTTGGAATAAATACCGAAATAGGACACAATTTTTCAATTCAGTAGCTACCTATCAATGCTCATGATTCAAAATATCTCCAAAAATAAAAGAACATTGATTTTCCTGTTAATGTCTTAATTCTTAAGTAATAGTTCATGTTGTAATTGAAATGAACTATTCAACATTTGTACAATACATGCATGAACAATTTTGTTCCTCCTGACTGATTTGAAATATTGATTTAGCAGTCTCTTAAAAGGATTAAAAACTGGAGAGAATCCACGCCGATCGATACCCTTATTAATTAACTATTTCATAAAAATTTATAGAGTGCTACTTGAGCACTGTGCACTGGACTGAAGAAGTGATGTAAACATTGTACCTGGGTTTCCTGAGAAAAACGGCAGCTTCCTATCCTGTCTTGGTAAATCGGCTTCTTCTGGAAACTGCTTCACAAGCTGGAAAAAATCGAAAGGACTTGAGCAAGAAGAAAATTGGATTTAACTACCGGTACTTATCATTTTCATCTACATCTAAGTACAGACCCTGAATCATGCTACTACACCTCTAAAGTGAACCGTACCGTTCCGTGCAAGAAAAGAACTGTATATACTGTTTTTTGAACCAAACCATTCAAAAAACATACAGAACCAAACCATGCAACTGATGTAATAGCACGTTTCAGGGTCTGTATCTACAATCAATCAATCAATAATTCCCTACCCTTCAATACCTATATCCTGTGTAGGATGGAATTTGATTCAGCTACCGTATGACTAAGGCTCGATGTTTTAAATTTTACTTTGATTGGAACTTTCACTGGAGTCTGACAAGACCAATCCAAACTTTAATTTCTAAACCAAAATCTTTCAATCCTGGTCAAGTGTCATTTGTATTTGTTCAAATGGTTTGCAGCATAAAAATTTTAAAAGGTTTAGAAAATTTGGTCTCTGTTGATGCTAATGACAACAAAGTCTGATAGCAAAAATTTTCTACCATGAAAGAAAAATTCAGGGTTTATTGGGTTTTTTAAAAAGCTGCCTTGTCATTATTCAGTAACATCATCATTTAACAAAACAGATTAAAACTTCTGAACTAAAGAAAAAAAATGTCTGTTGTTTAATGTTATGTTAATACATGTACTACAATACCCTTCTGTCTTCAACCACAGAAACTTAACAAGAGTAATAAACTGAACAAAGAGTGTAAAAACTCTAATCAAAACAACTGTCTCATTTATCAGTAGAAACACGTAACAGTGCAGATTATCAACTATCTCCTGGGAAGATTCTATGGGGCAGCGAAAGGTAATTAAGAAAACAATTAACTGTCTGAGATTTTTTTTTTTTTTACCTTTGAATGAAATTCCTTAAAATCCTGATAGGTTTTAAGCACCTCTGTTTTCATGTTGTTTTGCCATGTGACCTACAAAAAGAAAACAGACTCTCATTATGCTTTCAACTACTTTTTTTAAATGTTCCGGAGATCATGAGTTGGTCTTCGAGTTTCTTAGCCACTTCAACCTTGCAATCCTGGTATGTAAATTCACGTGATGATACAAACAACTCCACACATCTTTAATAATTGTGGACTGTTTATGTGATGAAAATTTCATTTCTATCACGCTCTGTTGTGGCAATATAGTCTGTCTTAATTATGTACTGTTAATATTGGTAGAGCCATGGCTATTAATCCATTTATGGTTGTATAAGATGGTGACTCAAACAGTTCTGTCATTTCAGGAGTCATGTTAATCTAACATTGACCCCTGTACCTTTCCTGACCAATATTCTAATCAGCCCAGTTGTCACCTGTCTAGGACACCTGAAAGGTGGAAACAACAGTGCAATTACCTACCTGTATTTTATACTCCCGCTTTCTTTCTGCTTTTACCACATCTAGGTTACATATATGTTCTGAAAGTAAAGATATGCCACAATTACCGTACTTTATAACTCACCATCGCAAAAAAATAGAATTCAAATAAGAGACATTTCCTGGAACGGAGAGAGATATCATTTATTTTCCCCCTATATTGTATGTCATATTTTACTGCCTTATCAGAACAATATATGAGGGAAAAGAGTGACCATAAAACCTCACAATGTTATAAATTAAACCAATCTTATGTTGACTTAAATCAATAATCATAAAAAGTTAATTCACAAATTCATAGGACCAAAAATCAATGCAAACATGTGAAATTTCTTATTTTAATAGTTTAGTCTTTTTAAAATATTCATTTACTTGTTCACACAAATGAAAAACCTCAACAATAAAAAACAGTCTCTCTGATATCAAAATTCAAATGTACCTGAAAAATTATGTGTTATGATATTAACGCGCTAGTGAGAATGAGTAGAAAGTACGATCTGATAATAAAAGATTAAATTAGGTATGTCAATATACATAACAGGTACATCAATTGAGAATTTTTTTCCCTTTCATATGAAAACTGACCAGCAGTCACTAATCAATACATAAAGCTACAGCTAGATCTAACCAGTTTTCAAGTGTATTTTGTGTATGAACACTGAATCACCAAACTGCAAAATAAACTTTTGCCTATAGGATGTTTGTTAAAAACTGATTAAAAAAGACTTCCTTTAAGAACTGTTCATTTTTATTTAAAATACCTATAATAAATAATGATTACTTCATATGCCTTTAATTTTCATTGATTATTTTTGGTTCCATTCAAAATTCATATTTTATCAGTATAAAAATTGACAGACTCTACAAATTTGACAACATACTTTTTAGCTCGATCTTCCTCTTATTTAACTTTTTCATCACTGATACTACCTTCCTTTTAAGACTAAACTCACTTCACGTGAATTATCTAAGAGAGATTCAAAGAGGGATGTAAATATAAACAGAAAAGTTTGTTCTTTACTTGCTCTAATGAACTATGACAGTTAGTCAGTTACATTAACCATTGCAGAAAAAATATGTGACCCCTCTATGCTTGTTATGTGTAAGTAAGTAATGTGTATATTTTCAGCAATGCCAACTACCTGCATTCCCTACATGAACTACCAAAGATATTAACTTTTCATATCACCAACGTATTAAAAAATATTCTGATAATCTTCTTTCCACCAGCAAGATATATCAGCTACCTTACATCAAAAGTCAACAAGTCATTCTCATACATTAATAAACTCCAGCATGAGAAAATGCTATCCAATAGAATGCTGTATATGTACATGTAGGTATACAAGTAAACACAAAACACTTTACATACATGTACAGGTCATTGATGAGGTAATAATAAAATGCTTTTTTTACCTGCTTCCTGGTTAAACCTTGGTTCTGTGTGCATCTCTTGGCGCGTTTCACTATCAACCTGTAACGAAAGAGAAAGTATTTGACATCAACATTAAATTAAGCTTAAGGGTATGCAATACTGTAACATGCAATACAAAGCATCTATTCTTAAGTGTTTGAAGTGAACTAGTGATAGACTGAAGATGGATCAAATAAGGTCACACTGAGTAACTCAGGTGACCTTAAAGGTCATTCGAGGTTGCTGAACAGTGTCATGTTTTGGGTTCAAAGGAGAATTAAACCTAGTTAGAATGGGACCCTGGGATTGAATGATTTACTAATAAATCTCACTTCTGATTAATTTTAAAATTCAAAACAAGAGAAAAAAAACTTTCAAATAAATTACCCAACAAGAATCAGTCTCTAAGAATTGCACATCAATGCATCTTTACTTTAATGATACAGTCAAACTCAAAAAGGCCTACCATATTAATGTTCGGTAAGTTTATAATGATTAATGAGAACAAGTTTCCTGTTGCCAGGTGATTTGGTATCTTAATTCTTGTCTAAACTGTCATTTATGAAATGATATAAAAGTACCATTTTTTCATCATTTAATGCACCAAACCCTTAGAGAAAGCAAAAAAAATCCAGGTCAAGACAGACATACCGGTATAACAATACATCAGTAATTTAGAGACATTTAAATTAGTCAATATTTTAAACATAACTAAATTTTCCTTATCAGTACAACATTTGAGTATTAATTATAATATAAATGTATTCTTACCAGTGCGTTTTAGTTCTTACTTATCTTTAAGTTTATAGGAATATGTCTGGGTGGAATAAATGGAGAATATAGTAATACGATAATTTACATAATACGATAATTTACACAGATAAGACAAGAACATTAAGAAGGGATCCTAATATAGACTTCTTCCTACATGTCTGGTGGGTTGGTACATACTGATACATCTTGCATTAAAAAATCAATACAATAAACCGGTACATGTACAATCATGTACTATCTATTGTCATGTATCCATATGCATTTGAGATCTCAATTAACACCTTATCAACTTACAAAATCGAAGCAAAAGAGATTTGCTCCTAGGATGCTAAAACTTGATCTTGAAACTGGGCTGACCCTTTCAAGCAAACTCAACAGTCTTTTTTCTACATTTAAAAGCACTTTTCAAGCAAAATCTATATATACTAATACTTTCCCTAATATTTTCAAGAAATATTGTAGTGATTTTTTTATTTAATTTTGAAATGTACATGCATCAATTGCTTTAAAATCTGGGAAGAAGGGCCCATGAAAACAGCAATTAAATTGACACAGAAGCTACTCTAAATGTACATGATCTTTATATCTCTTATCGTAACAAAAGCCATATATAACAACAGACAACTGTATCACGTATCTATAAATAGCTATCATATGATCTGTTCTGAATACACATGTATTGTAAGTGTGTCTCATTCTTGCATGCACCATTTCCTATTTCACAGTGTATTATTTCTGTCAGATGTGTGTAGTTTATGTGCTGATGTTAGTTGTATAAATGAATATTCAAGTTAATTATCGTTATACCCTTCTTGCACTGCCATGAATTCAACAATTCTGGTGCATGTGTGGGCAGAAAAAAAGAAGCCATCAGAATACAAACACTGAACTAAGGACAGTCAATTAAACCCATTAAAAATGATACACATGTACTCTGTTGATTGTTTCAAGTACTATCAATTTGCAAACAATACTTGTACACATTTACTACTGCAGCATAGCAAATGGATAATTTCTCTTTCATTAAAAAAAAAAAACCATTCATTTCATCTTTTCTTGTAATAATGAAGGGTTTAGAAGCTAAAATACTACGTGAATGAATTCTAAATCCTTGAATATTTCTGAATAATACTCAAAATACTTTTTCAATCTGGACATCAATAATGAATTCTGAGCTGTTTGGATGGACATTGCATCAATCGTGCAATCAATGGTTCCCCAGTCTCCCCTTTACGAGCCCTGAGGGGTCAATGTCCTCGCCTCTCTCTGTGAATGTGAAGCCAGTGATACGCAAACAGTAATTGTGGTTTTCAAGGACCTTGTTGTGTTGCGGCAATGATATGATCTGAATTTGTCTTCTTACTAACACAATCTCTGTTGCATGCACTTACCTACTATAATGTTGAACCACAGAGAGTTTATAAACAGTCATGAGATATTGCACTTGACTTCTCTTTCAGGTGCTTGTGATTTTATCCTCATATTCACACTTTTGAATTAAAAAAAAAATAAATACATGTATTACTGGGTATATTATAAAACAATTTCATCCATATCACTTCCTACAATCCTCTACATTTCTCCTGATAACTTTAGAGTTTGTAATGAAAACCCATATATGATAATAACAAGCATTTGTGATACCTCAGGCTCTTTAAAAACTAACCCAGGTAATATGTTAGATATATATATCTTTATCCCAAATTACTTGTATTTTTCAGCCAAAATAAACGCCAATCAAAAGGAGTTCAGTTGATAAGCCAATCAAAAAGGAGCCGATGCTAAAGAGATGACATATTGTGATGATGAATGAGCAGAGAAATATTCCAAACCTGTTACAGTGTTTTGTGGTTCACAAACATTGGCGAGTGCTATGGCCTTAAACGGTATATACATGTACTATATAGTAAAATAGATTAGTGTATGTTAGAAAGTGAACACTGAAGGATATGAGTGAAATTCTATTTTCTTTAGTTTCTATCTTAGTAGCCCCCTCTCTAATCTAAACAGGTTTCCCCCTTTTGATCAATGGGAAGAAGAGTGTAAGAAAACAGAGTAATAATTTAATGCATGTGTAGTCTGATTATTCCGTTCCTCTAAGAAAACAGTACCAGTTTACCAGTGTAATGCTATATGATCAATGCTGTGTCTGTGTGTGTTAACTAGTGCATCAATCTGGGTCAGTTTATTTACAAATCACAGGCTGTTTTTCTCTCTGATGTTTCCAATGTTAAAACCCTTTGGGAAAACAATCTGAGGTTAAGTCATCAGTTCTTGAAAACTACCAATTCACTGCATATTAAAATGACATTGAATAATCATGAATGATGAGCATGTGGGTGATTTTCAAGAGGGGATCTAGGTCACTGTCAGCACATTCTCATGAAGTTAAGACTTAGTTACAACTTGATGCTGATGCCTTTATCAAAAGCCGCATGTCAATTGACATTGAAATTCCTACATATCTTTCATGTACATCTTCTGATAATCTGGCTAAGAACAAGCACACATGTAATTTTAGATTCTATTTAAACAAGTCCTCATACAAAGCTACAGTAAATGGTCTGAAGACCTTGGCAAGGTTGGTTTGGTGTATTAGATTTTCAAAGCCACAAACCTTTAATAATTGTGTCGATATTTAATTATTTATATGTCTTTTTAACTCATTATTAATATGCATTATAGATTTATAATAAGAATAAAACTTATAAAAGTAATAGTTGCTACTGGGCCGAGTGGGGCAGGGAGGCAGTAATAATTTTTTGAGGGTGAGAGGGGGTGGGGCAGAAACTTTCAACAGGGTCACTATGTTATGAATATATGTATGACTTCATTTCTCTGTGTCCCCCCCCCCCCCAAAAAAAAAATAACTTCATTTCTCTGTGTTTTCCCCCAAAAAATGAACATATGGTGTTTTACAGGAGAAAAATAAACTTTTTATCAATTGGCCTTTAGGGCACTTTGACTTAACGTTTTCAAAATGACAAATGATTAAAATTCCAAGAAAGCTTATTGGAAATCCACCTAAATATTTGTAAAATTTGACAGGTACAATTAAAATTGATGCTTTTATCTTAATCTACATAGTATGCCAACTATTGTCTCAAAAGATCACAGATGTGGATCCAGAATTTTTTATCCAGGTGGGTGGTGGGGGGCCATATTTTCAGTAATTTTACCATGCAAATTTTATAGATTTTAATTTTCGAAAAGGGTAACCTTCTGCCTGAAGATCATAACTTCATTTCTTAAACAAAATGCACTCTTTCTTTTACTAATAGTACAGATATAATGCACATTGTTAATTTATATAGATGCCCTGGGATTAGAGATAAAATTTGAAAACATGAAAGTGGCCTTTTTTCCATAACCCTCAGGGTAAAGTTGTCAGGTACCTTGAATTTCACAGGTTTTGATTCTTTTCCCAAATCTTACACGAGTGGCACAAGTGATCTAATTCTGGGCTATTAATAGTATGTAATGATGTTAAATGATAGACATTTAAAGACTACTATATTACATGTTCCCCATTCCATTTAGCAATACATTTCCAATATTCCGTGTAAAACTGGAAAACTCCGACTTTTATTTCAGATAAAAATTAATTCATTTTATCTGCAAAAAAATTGCAGTGAAGACAGGCAGTTGTTCAAACGTCAACGATGTTGTATATAATTTTCAAATGAGACAGGTTTGCCGCAATTTATTCACTGAATGGACTTTGAGGGTAATTGACAAACTATTTAAACTAGATGATAACCTTCTTCTCAAACTGTGCAATAGCGAGAGCATACAATTCTTTTGGGTATATGAATAAACTACTTTTCATTTTTAAAATGTGTATTTGGATCAATAGGGAAATATTAATAGCACTGATTAATGTTTTTATACAATCGTAAATCTATACCGGTTTTTTATGGCACAGGATTTGTAATATTACCTCACTGTGAAACTAAATGCGTAAATTCATTCTAATGAATGATCAAATTTTAATTGTGTAATAAATCCACTGATGATTAACAAAACAACCTCTCCTTTTTAAAAACAGTGATCTTATACAAAGAATGCAATCATTTTTCACTACACACCCACCCCCTTTTTCACCCATCTACACCATTTAAAAAGGAAAACGACAGCTTGTACATCTTCCTGTCTTCATTACCCAGATACAATTCTTGTCTCCTTAAAGCTACTATAACTAATAATAAAGGTTCCATGAAATAAAAACTAATTTCTACATCAACAGCTAACAGCCCGTACAGAAAACAATCTGTACATTGATTTATCTAGGACAGCGTGCTTGGGACATATCAACACTATATATCAGCATATAATCGGCATTTGTAGAATCCATAGTAACATGTTGGTATTGCAAACATATATACAAGAGTAAACACAGCATCAGGGGGGATGGCAGGCAGCAGACTCCGCCATTTTCTGCTGTAACGTGATACTACCTCTGTCACTCCGGTTCCTTACCTTGCACAAAACACTCTCCAACTGCTTCTTAACACACATGTAATATTTATACAGTTCAGTTCGTTGGTAAAACGTGAAGGCTGGATGTCTCATTGCCATCGTCAGCACTAACAGTATTATATCCACACTTTCTTTTTCGGTAGCCGTCGTTATCGAGAAGGCTTGTTTCATATTATTTTCCAAGATATCGAAAACAATACTCGCACAGTGAGTGTTGTCAGTATGCAACAAGGCCAAGTTCAACGCCATAGTTTGTTGTAAATTTTTTATGTCTGTCGGATTCTGTTTTAAAGATGTTAGTTCTTCTGGTTTATTCGCTTTATTTTCCTGTTCCCTGAGATAAATATAATCTTTTTTACACAAATCGACGACCACAGACCCGATAAATCGAAGCTCAGGGCCTAAACACATTTCAAGCAATCCACTTAGAACGTCGATTCTTTGGTGAGGGCTCAATGTCCCAAATTCGTAACATAGCTCATCAAGGTCTTTACCAATCATATTAGAAAAAGGTACACTTTTCCCTTCGGAAAAATGCAATCGTCAATCAATATCAGGACCTAGAAACATTCTCCATTGCACTTCACTTTCCTAAAAACATGGATATGGAGCCATCCGGGCATTTCTATAGTAGCCAATCAGAATCCTTATAGTTTACAAGTCCGTAACTCATACTCAGTTTTTCTAACTTTTCAGGGCTTTTTTCTTGGTGAAAGCATTTGATCTCTTACGAATCTACATAATTTCATATATAGAATGAAATAATCATTATTTTTTTACTTGCAAAAATTACACAACAAAACTTACTTACGGTTACGTAAGTATGGTGCGCCACAACAGTAATATTTACATACAAAATTCACTTTTCTACCAGGGGCGTATGTACTGGTACAAAGTAATGGTTAGTTTATACATGTCTTTGCGACCCCTTGAATCTAATATAACTCTTAATTAATTGTGCAGAATCATTAGCGATTTCAGTTTTTTGCTTTGATTTTTTTTTTGGGGGGGGGTGTATTGAATTTAAGGAAGGAGTCTTCTCGTTATCAAACATACTTCTTATAATAAGAAATTCATGAAATTTTGACACAATCAAACGGATCATATTACTGTATGATTCGATCAGTTTAATCAAATTTGACCTTTTTGTTTTCGCATAAAGGTCAGGTCAAGGTCACTACCTTTTTCTTCAACGTAAAGGATGATAAAAATAAGTGTAGCTCTTTGTTGTTCTGTATACATTTGTTTAAGATTTGAGGATTCTTTTCTTTAATGAAATGATAGAATATCAAAATGTCTATCATTTTGTACTACTGTACTAAATTGGAATAAATATTTATACTAAAATTGATATTGCTTAGCCCGCATTTCCTCTAAATTTCTCAAATTTTGTAGAAATTTTGATCATTTTTTTATGCTTCCAATAATATAATTTTTCTGATTTTTATATATTGTAAAGACTTTATATAAAGATATGAATTGACAGAAAAGCTAATATATTGACCATTTAAGTTGAGAGAAAAACTGATTTTAGTGATTTTTTTTCACAAAGATCAATGTATAGAATGGGCGCATTAAAAAGCTTATAAAAATGTAATTTGATAGGCAAATCATATTTTAAAAAAATATTCTGAGACCAAAGTATCATATCATTAGTTTACACTAGTAAAAATCCAACAATAATGTTATTGTTTTTAAAATGCTAAAATAGACTCATTAATCTGCAGCAATTCTGAATTGCGAAACATGTGAAATTTTCCTACGCCAATATTACGCCAAAAATATAGTCCTTGTTAGATTCTAAACATTGATCACTTTTTCTATGCCACGTTGTATGATAGTAAAAAAAGATAGAAAAATATACTATTTTAATTTCCTTTCATCTTGGTTTAATGAACAATTAATCAAATTTACGTTTGACAAGTCGAAAACCAGAAAAGACTCCTTCCTTAAGGATTACGTCTACTCAGGGTTTGAGATTTCAAAAAATATTTTTACAAAGTTCAATATCTGAAGTCCAAAGTTATTTTAACAAGAGGCCCATGGGCCACATCGCTCACCTGAACAGCAGTTCCTTGTAACATTACATTTCTTGAGAAGAAAATTTTTAAACATTTTTCATATGTAGTTCTATGTTAAACTTTGAACCCCGCCTGGGGCCCCAGTTTTGGTCCGAGGGTCACGATTTTTACAATTTAGAATCTTCACTATATATAAAAGCTTTTGTGTAAATATTGGCATTTCTGGTGCAGTGGTTCTTGAGAAAAAGATTTTTTAAACATTTTCCTATGTATTTCTATGTTAAACTTTGAACCCCGCATGGGGCCCCAGTTTTGGTCCGAGGGTCACGATTTTTACAATTTAGAATCTTCACTATATATACAAGCTTTTGTGTAAATATTGGCATTTCTGGTGCAGTGGGTCTTGAGAAGAAGATTTTTTAAACATTTTCCTATGTATTTCTATGGTAAAATTTAAACCCCGCATGGGGCCCCAGTTTTGGTCCGAGGGTCACGATTTTTACAATTTAGAATCTTCACTATGTATACAAGCTTTTGTGTAAATATTGGCATTTCTGGTGCAGTGGTTCTTAAGAAGAAGATTTTTTAAACATTTTCCTAAGTATTTCTATGGTAAAATTTGAACCCCGCCTGGGGCCCCAGTTTTGGTCCGAGGGTCACGATTTTTAAAATTTAGAATCTTCACTATATATACAAGTTTTTTTTGTAAATATTGGCATTTCTGGTGCAGTGGTTCTTGAGAAAAAGATTTTTTAAACATTTTACATATGTAGTTCTATGTTAAACTTTGAACCCCGCCTGGGGCCCCAGTTTTGGTCCGAGGGTCACAATTTTTACAATTTAGAATCTTCACTATATATAAAAGCTTTTGTGTAAATATTGGCATTTCTGGTGCAGTGGTTCTTGAGAAGAAGATTTTTTAAACATTTTCCTATGTATTTCTATGGTAAAATTTGAACCCCGCATGGGGCCCCAGTTTTGGTCCGAGGGTCACGATTTTTACAATTTAGAATCTTCACTATGTATACAAGCTTTTGTGTAAATATTGGCATTTCTGATGCAGTGGTTCTTAAGAAGAAGATTTTTTAAACATTTTCCTAAGTATTTCTATGGTAAAATTTGAACCCCGCATGGGGCCCCAGTTTTGGTCCGAGGGTCACGATTTTTACAATTTAGAATCTTCACTATATATACAAGTTTTTTTGTAAATATTGGCATTTCTGGTGCAGTGGTTCTTGAGAAAAAGATTTTTTAAACATTTTACATATGTAGTTCTATGTTAAACTTTGAACCCCGCCTGGGGCCCCAGTTTTGGTCCGAGGGTCACAATTTTTACAATTTAGAATCTTCACTATATATAAAAGCTTTTGTGTAAATATTGGCATTTCTGGTGCAGTGGTTCTTACGAAAAAGATTTTTTAAACATTTTCCATATGTAGGTCTATGTTAAACTTTGAACCCCGCATGGGGCCCCAGTTTTGGTCCGAGGGTCACGATTTTTACAATTTAGAATCTTCACTATATATACAAGCTTTTGTGTAAATATTGGCATTTCTGGTGCAGTGGTTCTTGAGAAAAAGATTTTTTAAACATTTTCCTATGTATTTCTATGTTAAACTTTGAACCCCGCATGGGGCCCCAGTTTTGGTCCGAGGGTCACGATTTTTACAATTTAGAATCTTCACTATGTATACAAGCTTTTGTGTAAATATTGGCATTTTGGTGCAGTGGTTCTCAAGAAGAAGATTTTTTAAACATTTTCCTATGTATTTCTATGGTAAAATTTGAACCCCGCCTGGGGCCCCAGTTTTGTTCCGAGGGTCACGATTTTTACAATTTAGAATCTTCCTTATATATACAAGTTTTTTTTGTAAATATTGGCATTTCTGGTGCAGTGGTTCTTGAGAAAAAGATTTTTTAAACATTTTCCATATGTAGTTCTATGTTAAACTTTGAACCCCGCCTGGGGCCCCAGTTTTGGTCCGAGGGTCACAATTTTTACAATTTAAAATCTTCACTATATATACAAGCTTTTGTGTAAATATTGGCATTTCTGGTGCAGTGGTTCTTGAGAAAAAGATTTTTTAAACATTTTCCTATGTATTTCTATGTTAAACTTTGAACCCCGCATGGGGCCCCAGTTTTGGTCCGAGGGTCACGATTTTTACAATTTAGAATCTTCACTATGTATACAAGCTTTTGTGTAAATATTGGCATTTCTGGTGCAGTGGTTCTTAAGAAGAAGATTTTTTAAACATTTTCCTAAGTATTTCTATGGTAAAATTTGAACCCCGCCTGGGGCCCCAGTTTTGGTCCGAGGGTCACGAATTTTACAATTTAGAATCTTCACTATATATACAAGTTTTTTTTGTAAATATTGGCATTTCTGGTGCAGTGGTTCTTGAGAAAAAGATTTTTTAAACATTTTACATATGTAGTTCTATGTTAAACTTTGAACCCCGCCTGGGGCCCCAGTTTTGGTCCGAGGGTCACAATTTTTACAATTTAGAATCTTCACTATATATAAAAGCTTTTGTGTAAATTTTGGCATTTCTGGTGCAGTGGTTCTTGAGAAGAAGATTTTTTAAACATTTTCCATATGTAGTTCTATGTTAAACTTTGAACCCCGCCTGGGGCCCCAGTTTTGGTCCGAGGGTCACAATTTTTACAATTTAGAATCTTCACTATATATACAAGCTTTTGTGTAAATATTGGTATTTCTTGTGCAGTGGTTCTTGAGAAGAAGATTTTTAAAAACATGCACCCTATACTTACTGTTTCGCAATTATCTCCCTTTTGAAAAGGGCTGTGCCCTTTATTTTAATAATTTATAACCCCCTTTCCATAAGGATGCTTTGTACCAAATTTGGTTAAATTTGGCCCATTGGTTTTTGAGAAGAAGTTGAAAATGTGAAAAGTTTACAGACGGACGGACAGACAGACGGACGGACGGACGGACGACGGACAACGGGTGATCAGAAAAGCTCACTTGAACCTTCGGTTCAGGTGAGCTAAAAACACAAAATAACACCGTTATTAACAAATATCGATATTGATATCCATGATTTGTTTATATGAGGAAGATATGCTCCGACAAAGGTAGATTAATATTAAAACAGAGGAAATTCGGACTAATTTTTTCATTTTTTTTTTCTCTTATAAACTTTCTGTTGCAATGTAATTGCAAAAGTTAAGTTTCTATATGTTTTTCATATCATTTTACATATTTTAGGTTGTATTTACTCGTCTATAAATTTATATCATTGGCTGGCAAGCGATTGGAAAAATCTTTAAAATACATAAAATCGATTCAAGATAATATATCTCGAAATTTTGATCATTGACCTTATATAATGTTAATGTCAATATAATACAGACAACAAAAATAGTTTTAGGCAATGAATGGTTTAGAGCTCCTATTAGTGAGTTTTTTGTAAAACTCGATATAAAATGGGTACAATCTTGGAAATTGATAGAGGAAATTCGGACTAAATTAAACTTAAAATATGAGCTTAAAACGATTCAGTCATATATAAAATTAGTAAAGCTATTCGTATGTTATCATTTCCCAACCTACAAATTGTTTTATTATTTCTAATAATTACAAAATAGAGAAAACTTTGAAAATGGTGGACAATTTTGACAAATTTTGACAATTTTTTCAAAAAACATTTAGAGGTCACTAGCAGAAAAAGTAGGTCATTGACCTAGTTATTTGAAAGTGAAAAATAGAACCACAATAGTGGGGCTACAATGTAGAATAAGTCGTTTTTCGTTCCTGTTAGTGGATTTTTGTTTCGCCCCTGAGTAAACGTAATCCTTAAAAGCTAAAGCCTTGCTTGTTTAGAAAATTTCATACCGTAAAGAGACGATTAGGTACAAGCAATAATATATTCTCAAACTGACCATAAAACCTTTTCAATATTGCTACAATACTTCAAACTTCAAATTTACTTTTACAATTGGTTTTTTAAAAAAAAACAGGTATATAGTACGTATATGAAATTCTATGTTTTTATAAAGAAATCAACAAAAGGTACTAATGAAAATGTTTATAATGACATTGCAACTGCGCTAGAATCAGTTTTGTAGATTTTGAAAGGACGCAACATTTAAGCTCTCAGCGAGGGTTACTGTACACAGGCACTTGTTTCTGCGATGAAAAACACTATGGGGTCAAGTTCATCGTAGAAACAAGTGCCCGTGTTTTTATAATTGTATACCTATCTATCCAAATAAACCATGTAAAATGAAATAAATGTATATATGTTGAAAACAGATGTTTTCAAGAATATAAATAATATGTATCTACAATGTTTATATCGAGAAAACTGCATGTAATATGAAATTGGACATGATCTACACGGATAATTCCGACAAGTGGTACGCCCCGATGTTCTTTTGCATGATGCAGCTCGGTCAGTAATTTTTAAAGAGACGTCAAAGTGAAAGATGTCACCTAATATACAGCCAATAACGCTATTAACAATACCTTATTTCAATTTGTAGTCTATGCGTTTTGTTTTTTTAATGAAATATACGTTGAAGATGACTTGTTTTACCTATATCGCTAATAAGAAAATGCTACAGATTTGAAGAAAAAATATTAAAAAAATATATAATAAATAAACAATTTACACCGTTTCATACAAATTAAAGATATAGACAGGCAGGTAGCATCGGGGGGGGGGGGGGGGGGCTGCTAATGATTTCTGTTCTCTCTTGGTTTTAACAAACAATAGTTCAACCCCCATACACACACTTTTACGTGCATGATAATTCATGACTGAGCAAGTTCCATACTATACATGCAATTGCTTTTCTGTTGGTATTGAAGATGCAAGGACTGGTTATGAATCCTTATACTAAAAAAATCAATATTAAATTACAGGATACAATCTTTTCTTTGTTCACAGCTGCATGTAGAAAGGGGCGGGGTGGGGGAGGGCTATCGCCGTTCTGTGAGGATTCAATCTAAAGGTATAAAGGTAAATCCATGTGTTGTATTGAATGCACGTTCCCTTGTTTATTTGAAATAAATAAATAATTAAATAAAACATAAAACAGTTTTGGGTTTGGTAGAGATCAATAGATTGGTTCATCTTCCATGTAAGTAGGAGGTCATGAAACCAAAAAAGGGGGAGAGGGAGCTGGTGGGTAACCTCCATTTATTGTTTACAGTTGTGAAATATGCCTAATCCAAATAAAACCCTTCAAAAGTAATCTCCCACACCTCAACTTTTTATGTAACTTTTTAGTTACTCAGATGACCTATTGCCATTGGTCTTCGTCCGTCGTCGTGCGTCGTTTGTTAACAATTTTACATTTTTAACTTCTTCTTGAAAACAACAAGGCCAATTGTTACCATTTTTGGCGTGAAACATCTCTATGGTAAGAGAAATCTTAATTGTGAAATCCATGGCTCTATTACCCTACGTCTAGCATTGCGCTGACGTAAGTCTATAATTGCTATGTTTATAATTGAAGTATGGCAGTTCTACCTTTATTTTATCAGAAACAAGATTAATAGTTCTCAGAAACTCCTATTCGAAAGCGCGCTATGGTTTACCATGAAAGCACAGAGCAGAGCTGCCTTTTTTATTCCGTGTAGTAAAAATATGTCAATTGGGGTTGAAAGGATGTATTGCGAATAACAATTAAGTCGACCTATAGAGGAGATGGATTTCCCGGAAAAAATCACTTTTGAAAATCAAAGTTTTTTTGTCATTTTCTATTGTACATATTTCTAAATTATTCGAATTTGTATTTTGAATCTATAATATTTCCCTTGCAATTTTATTATTAATCTTCAAAGGCTAAAACATCATTCTCTCAGTAAAATTGCATATTTCTGCATGGTTTTTGGGAGTTGATTTTAATCAACTCTCCTATGCAGTCACTATGGCAAACCGAAAGTGAAACAGTGTTTGGACCTAAGCACAAATCATCACCGCTGACAAATCTTAGTTCTTGAATATAATAGAAAAATTCGATGTAATGTATCCTGAAGCATTGTTTTTCAAGGAAACTTATCTATAAACACTTTGAAAATAGTAAGATTTTATATAATAAGAACAATTAAGATATTTATGTAGTCTCATGTATTCCTACGCCAGAGTTTAATATAGTCTCGTTCAACCAAACGCTCGACTGTCTCCGTAAATCTTCGACAAAAAGAGAGGCTCTCTTGCTTGTCGGAGATAAACGGAGACGACAGCTGAGCGTCTGGTTGAACGAAACTGGAGTTCAATATCGAGAGTGCTTGGATCCATACAATTTTTAGAATTGTTTCGATTACTAATACATAGTTTGAAATCTATCTTTAAATATTACACATGATTCATGTGGGGTTTCTCTAAAAATCTTGTCTGAAAAGTCTAATTAAAATTCATATTATAAAAGAGTGCGTAATTTAAATACAGACTATAAAAACCCTGTCCCGAGTTTTTGCTTCCACCACTTTTTGCTTGATATTTCGATAATCATAAATACCTTTGTGCTAAAAATACGTTTATCCACTAATATGAAAAATGTCCAGATTATCTGTTTTGAAACGCCCCCTCTACCGCTTCAGGTTTCAATACACATCCCAAAATTGAAAGTCTACGGAGATTTTGCATTGCATCAGCCATTATTAAGCCCGGATGATAACGTTAAAAAATTGCGCGGTATATTCCGAGTGTATTCCGAATGGAGAAAAGATGTAAACATTTCCCATTATAAATCTCCGTAAGAAAATTGTTTTCGTTCCTGTGAAATTTTATGAATGAAAAGGGATAATTGTTCAATGAAGATATCTTGGATATATTCCCTTTCATCGATTTCAATTGTATTTCTTTCACAGGTATGTGTATTTTCATTAAAAAATCATCAAAAATTGATGGAAGCAATAACTTGGGACAGACTATTTTTTTTATAGAAACTAATTGGCACGCAAGATAAGTTGATTTTAAAATAAATGATAATCGATAAAATCAACTCCCGTCAGTGTTTCTGTACTTTGATTAGCCTAGATATCCTTCATGCCCCTAAAACAGTCTTATATATTTTGATAAGTTTTGTTCAAAGGAATAAATTAAGATAGATTTTTTAAGGGCACCCTAGCTGCAGGTCTGTAGCTCCCGGTCTGAAAAAAATCGGATGGACGACTCTCGATCTCGACGTGAATTAATATACTTTATTTCCGAGGTCGGTTAGCATGTTTCAAAGAAAGTCAGAGGCAAGTAAAGTAACAATATCAGTAGTAAATTGTCTGAAGAATTTAATGGTACTAATTGTTTTCAAAGAATTTGTGTGAAAATAAGGTAAATCAGTCCAAAACTAGCGCAATTTTTTGTGCGCCGTAAATTGCAGTTTTTTACTATGGGAGGCACTGTAGCTCCCAGGTCGTCCATCCGAATTTTTTCAGACCGGGAGCTACAGACCTGCAGCTAAGGGCACCCCGGCCCTGGGGTTGAATTTTGCAAAAAAACCGACAAAAATTCGGAAACTGATTTCTATCACAGTGGTCTATATTTACATCACTAAGAGTAACTTCTGGATAGATCAGTAGGTTAAACCGCTGGCTATGAAACCCCCTGTCACACCGGAACTGCGTCCTCACGGCGATCCCGCTGCGTCCTTAAATAACGTAAAACACCAAGGTAAACGCAACAGAGTCTCCTACAGCGCCGTAACTACGCAACGGCATCTTCGTTCGTCGCAGTGGGATCGCCTGGAACATTTTAGAACGCCATGCGACGGCGCGCACTTTGAACGTGCACAAAGTACGCGCCGTGGATCGGCGTTCTGATGAACACGCCGTAAAAGCGGGGTGAGGTCGCCGTGACAGCGCCGTAAGGTCTCCAACAGCGCCACGAGAGCTCCGTTTGCGCGCTATAGAACGCAGCTAACCGCAGTGTAGACGCAGTGATGAGTCAATTGCGCTTGCACGGAGACCTCTCGGAGTCCTTTGGGATCTCACTGCGTCTCTATCGCGCTCTTATTGCGCATTCACAGCGTTTGAACAAGTCGTTTTTCATTTGGCTGCGTTCACACAGCGACCCAAATGAGCTGTTGCTGCGTTCATTGCGATCTCTTGACGTTTTTTCTGCGTTTATTAGCGTTTGTACCGCGCTCCCACGGCGTTTCTAGCGCGTTGTCTTCCAGACCACGAAAACTCGAACAATGGCTGTTGTACAATAGCAAGCGATGTAGTAACTATCAAACTGGATGTGGATGACTATGTAAAAAGTAAAATTTGCTAATATTCCAGGACCTATCAAAGGAAGTAGATGGAATTCATGCCATTTGGTTCTGATGTTTTCACATCTTTTCTATGTTTTCTAACAACTAATAACGGATCTTTTTGTAGACCTGACTACAAAGAGCTTTGTTCTAGTCCTTCACAGATTAATTAGAAGTAGTTACGTTTCAATTACAGTGTACCTATTCATCAAAACAAAACAATTTTTTTTATCATTTTTCATAGTTACTAGTTGTAAATTCTTGTTTGTTTCCCATACAATTGTACAAATTAACATTACCTACAAAGAAGTAAAGAAGGTATTGTGCACGCAGTCAGCGCGCAGAGCACGCCGTGGACGCGCGGTAAAAATTCCTAGAAAGTTATGAGCGCGCGGTGGATGCTCAGCGAGAGCGCAGTCAATCGCCAAGTAGAACTGTGTGGAAACTCAGTAACACGCCGTGGGAGCTCCGTAAGAACGCCTCTGTCGCCCTCAGGACGCCGTGACATCTCTACTTGTAAACTTTTAGTTTAAACAATATTAATTTAGTAAATTTCATCATACATATTACAATAACAGTACACGGAAGAAGAAAGAATAGCTGGAATTGAGTATTGGGACAATTGTATCAAACCAATAGATAATGTCTATACTAATAGACTAAGGTTACTTAAACATGTATTAATATTGAACCATAATGTGGCTTAGTAGCTCTAAATAAGCATTACATATCTGTGAACATACAGGTACATACAAATATGGTATTTAATGTAATACAGTAGTTATAGTAAAACAACAGGCGAACTCAGAACCTTTTACTTTCAACAAGAAATTTCTGGACAAGGTAAAAAATATTGTTGTTTTCACTTTCAGATAAATTAGCGTTACCATATAACAATAATTCAACAACAAGAAAATATGGAAGTGTCAGGATTGTATTGATCCTAACTCTGGAATATGTATTACAGTGTAATAAAAAATGGTCAGTACTTTCAACTTCGCCGCAAATAACTTAAATAAAATAGTACATTTTTTCTAAATTTTGCGATCCTATGGCGATTCCATGAATTTTACAACGCCGTGGGAACGCAACTTGGTGTGACATTTACAGGGCCTTTACACAGGATGTTTTCTGTGCCCTGGTTCAAATCCATCTGTGGTCATACTTTTATCGGTCTGTATAAACACCTTCGTATTTTAATTCATTTTATATGTAATAGTAAGATTATACGATCTTCATGACGAATATTTCTCTTCATGTGATCTTACTGTCTTAGAACAGAACCCAAACCAATCAAATCAAAGATCTGAAGGAAATACAACGGACACAAATACATCTAACTGTAATTAAAATCATCTTGCCACTGGTGGTTCCCAGGTCTTAGGAAAAACCACCTCTTCCGCGAATGGCTGAATCTGAAAATAAACAAATCATCTTATAAATCTGTGTTTAGTTGGAAAATATTTGACTGGTGCATCAAACTCATTTAAGTTTTAAAATAATATATTATGGGTACAGGCTTCTATATCCATGGTAAAAATACAATAACTAAATCACTTTAATACTAGTAACCAAAGGCTCACACAAAGGTGTTTAATAGGTTCGACAATTAGATTTAATTAACACTTATTTTCAATTAACTTAAAAAACTAGAACTTCAAGTCAATGCTTTCCGTAGCAGACGCGTTTAATTTACGGTCTTACGTCAAATGTCATGACTGTTTTGGATGAAAATGACGTTAGTTTCGCACATATTTCGAATTTTTATAGTTTATGTTTTTAAAGAGATTTTAAGCACGTTCCATTGCACGGTATTTTATTTTTAACTTGTACCTCTTTCTTTCCATGTTGTTCGCTTTATATACATGCTTTATATATTGACCAGTGAGTTATACTTCGATAGGGAAGTATCGATAAAAAGGGCTAAACGACAATACATGTATCCAAGATCTTTAAATTGACAACATCTTGGTTAATGAGCTGCAATTTTCATGCTGATTTTTTTTTTTAACGAAAAATGTTATTTTCTACTTAGATGACAAAAATATCATGGTTTTTAAAGTTCTGTCAGCCATATTTTTATTTGAAAAGCCGTAAAGAAGCCTTAAATGAAGCAAAATTGAATTATTGTCGTTCTGTACAAAATATTCCCTAGAAGAGAAATCTTTCATCTTACGAAAATAAATGATTCTTTCAAACCTTTTTTATCATAAGAGTTTAACTGACATGCAGACGTATCATACTAGCAGGTTTTTGCAGCAAAATAAAATTCTAAAAAATACAGCATATTGCTTTAACCTACGTCAAAATAAGAAAGCTTTTGACTGGACCAAAAGTGAATCAGTTTGTGTAATATCGGATCAATATTAAAAGATCTAATTCAGTGAATATTTAAGGCCACACCAATTTATTTTTGTGTTTGTCAGAGCCACACACTCACAGTAAAGCAAAACTATACAAATAATATTTTAAATTTTCTGCATCTAGAAAATTCTGTTCTATTCTGCTCTATTTTTTGTATTTTGAATTGTTTTAATTTACAAAGCAGAAAAAGTAAAAAAACATATAATCCACCGCATAAAAGTATTCATATGCTGACTAAAAGTTTTGTCAGCATAAAATAATAATTAGATTATCTAATCGCTCACCCATTACTACTTTTTACATCAGATGTGTGACAAACAAGAAATTAGATTGTATTTTATTGTTCAAAATACATGCATATACTTGGCAATTAATATACGTTTATATACAGTCATATAAATAGGTTAAAAATGGGAAAATAGGCAAGTTTAATATACATGGAGTTTTCTGATAACAAAAGCATTCATGATATATTTACTTAAATTGCACAAATTTTTTACATTTTGTGTTGACAATAGTTGTATTAATTTAAAGACAGAGGGATTAATATAGTAAAACTTCGTAAGGTTTTTTTTGGTGTGGCCTACAGTCTAAATCTAAAATCTTTAACACACACATTTTTGATAAAACCAACTCATTCATAATTAAGTCACCTATTTTTCTTATTCTATTGGTACCATTAAGTTGAATTAAACATTAAGTTAAAAAAAATTAATTTGGTTGCAAGTAATTATTTTTTTTTTTGGCAAATGATGTCCAGATTTTTAATCTCTATTGGGAAAAAAGAAACCCAAAATTTTACATGTACGGGTAGTTTTATTGAGTTTGTGTGTCTACATGTTTATTTTTATGATTTTTGTATAAATTCCAAATCATCTTCATCATATGTAGGTGTGGAACAATCTTCCCAGAATTCCACTGGTATTTTTGAAAGTTTGTCTTTCGGAAACACTTGGATAACTGTGTCATTAAAAACATCCAAATACTGGAAGTTCCTGGGGAAAACCACCTCCTCTGTGAATGTCTGAATCTGAAATAAACAAATCAAACTAATAAATTTGTTTTTATTTGGAATAGTGCATCAAGCCCAATTAATTTGCATAATCAGGTTTCAAATATCTCCAGATACATAAAAAACAGACTTGGCATTCAATATTCTTGGAAAATTAGAATAATGTTGGTGCATCAAGCTCACGTACGCATTTATTTATTAAGTTTTTTAAACTTTAAAATTTAATAAACATCGCACTTGACATTCAATACTAGTGTCCCAACTATCATAGTAAAAACAATTAACTTACATTCATTACCAAAGGTGCACACCTTTTTAATGTACATGTACTACTAGGAAAACTGAAAGAAAAGATTTTCATATCATTTATCTCTAAAATATGAATCTGAAATAAAGGCAATACATTTGTAATTAAAATATCCCCCCCCCCTCCCAACCCAACCCAAAAGAAATGAAAGAATTAGAAGTAGTTTATGTGATCAGAAACAGTTTAGAAGGGTCAATATCATTTGAGACTGAAGTACAGTGAAACGTTGTTATCTCGAACTAGACAGGGTTGTTAAAAAAAACTTCAAAAAAGCTGTCTATTCAAGATATTTTCTGCAAAAAATAATAATAAGATTATTTAATCGCTCGCTTATATGCATATAAATGGGTCAAAAATGGGAAAATAGGCCAGTTTTATATGCATGGAGTTTTCCGATAACAAAAGCATTCATGATATATTTACCTATATTGCACAAATCTTTTACATAAATTTGTGTTGACTATAGTTGAATTAATTTAAGACAATGGGATTAATATAGTAAAACTTCATAAGTTAATTTTGTGTGGCATAAAGTCAAAATCTTTAACACACACATTTTTTTTATAAAACCAACTCATTTACAATTAAGTGAACTATTTTTCTTATTCTATCGGTACCATCAAGTTGAATTAAACATTAAGTTAAAAAAATTAATTTGGTTGCATGTAATCATTATTTTTTTTTTTTTTTTTGGGCTAATGATGTCCAGATTTTTAATCTCTATTGGGAAAAAAGAAACCCAAAATTTTACATGTACCGGTAGTTTCATTGAGTTTGTGTGTCTACATGTTTATTTTTATGATATGGGTATACATTCCAAATCATCTTCATCATAAGTAGGTGTGGAACAATCTTCCCAGAATTCGACTGCTATTTTCGAAAGGTTGTCTTTCGGAAACACATGGATAAGATCCTGATACTGGAAGTTCCCAGGAAAAACCACCTCCTCTGTGAATGTCTGAATCTGAAATAAACAAATCAAACTAATAAATTTGTTTTTATTTGGAATGGTGCATCAAGCCCAATTAATTTGCATAATCAGGTTTCAAATATCTCCAGATACATACAAAACAGACTTGACATTCAATATTCTTGGAAAAATAGAATAATATTGGTGCATCAAGCTCACGTACGCATTTATTTATTAAGTTTTTTAAACTTTAAAATTTAATAAACATCGCACTTGACATTCAATACTAGGGTCTTTTGCAAAACAACTATCATAGTGAATACAATTAACTTACATTCATTACCAAAGGTGCACACTTTTTAATGTACATATACTACTAGGCAAACTGAAAGAAAAGATTTTCATATCATTTATCTCTAATATGAATGTGAAATAAAGGCAATACATTTGTAATTAAAATACCCCCCCCCCTCACTCAACCCAAAAGAAATTAAAGAATTATAAGTAGTTCATATGATCAGAAACAGTTTAGAAGGGTCAATATCATTTGAGACTCAAGTACAGTGAAACGTTGTTATCTCGAACTAGACAGGGTTGTTAAAAAAAACTTCAAAAAAGCTGTGTATTCAAGATATTGAGGGTATATTATTTCAAAATTAAGTGGTTAGGACTTACAAATCACTTTGACATATCCACTGTATTTGAGATATCAGGGTTCGAGATTAATCAAAGTTCGACTGTATGTAGAAATTTCCTTATATTTGTAGTATGTTTACAAACTGACTTCTGAACCATGTTTGTGAAGTTGTTTCCTATGATGAAACTGTGACACAGTCTATCTGGACTCCAGTTAGCAAACAATAGGTTGGTGTACAGGCTTTTCCCACAGTGAGGCATGTAGAACAGTGTTGGCCTCTCGCAGCATCTCTTGGCTTCCTGTTAAGGGAGCAAGTTAGTCCCTTGACATACCCAACAGTTTACAACATGTGAATGTCCTGTACCATGAAACTGGAAATTTAAGGCTTGAATTGTATATCAAAATGAATATATAACACCATTATATTTTACAAGTATTATAAAATTACACTGCATGCGCGGATCCAAAATTCAGATTTATTTAAATTTACATTATAATATGACCAAAAATATGCTTTGGACTCCCGCCCCCCCCCCACCTCCCTTCCGGAAAACTCAAATGACCGTTGGACTCCCCCCCCCCCCCCCCCTCCTGGATCCGCACATGTTCTGGTACATGTGCTCCTTCCTCTTACATAATGTACATTCTTCTAATTGACATACTATTGTTTAACATCATATGGACCTTAAATCTTTAAATAATATATCACTATAGGTAATAATGTATTAGACCCCTCATAAAAATAAAATGAGCTGCCTTAAGAGAATCAAAGTACTGAAAGAACTGGAAAGTGGTTAGCAAGCTTGTTTGGAATACATGTAAACGCATGTACTGCATATAAATTTCATATTAAGAAATAATCTTTTGTAAAAGAGAAAAAAGGGAACAATTACATTAAAAGAAGATTGAGTTTTAGTAGTCTAGATTCTTCATACATGTCCAAGACCAACTTTGTTGTTGATATCGACGATATCAACAACAAAATGACAATATCGACATCGATATCGAATTTTGAAAAATGCTAGACCAATTATGATGACGATTATGATGTCGATATCGATGATATCGCACACAACTTGATGATATCGACATCGATATCGACACACACTGATGAAGTTGCAAAATCAATTATATTATCGAAACGACGATATCGTACATAAAATGACGATATCGACATCGATATCGACACTAATAAATTTCGAGATGGACTAATTAAGTATAGGTGATAATGTACACAAAATGTCTGTACCCTTATCAATAACGATCTCTATAACTGCATTAAAACAAATCAAACAATATCAATAAAAATTACAATATCAACCTCGATATTGGCTTTTATGAATTCCTTTGAATCCATCGGTAATAAAAATTCAATCAATATCAAAAATAATGAGAAGAACGTCCAGATATTGGTATCTAAGGATTGTAAAATGATATACATTGTTAGTACCGTATTTTTCCGACGATTATTCGGTATTTTTTCTCTGAAGCAGAGCACCCAAAATATCATCTAAATCGACATCTCTAAGGCTTGAGGTCAGAAAATTGTTAAAAATAGCATTAAAAAACTTGGTTTTAATCATCTTGAGTTGGCTGTGTCGTTGGAAATTAACTTGTTGAATTCATTGTTCATCTCTATTAATTATCGTTTTCACTCAATTGTTATCACTCATACATAATAATAACGATCATGTAAAAAAGGGTATATGTCTTTAATCAATTAAAAGTTTTTTTCCGTTCCGTTTTTATAAACACATCGTCACATGGTTCCATAAATCACTAGTGGGAAGATATTGAATCAGTTTAATATCGGATCAATATTAAGAGACCTAATTAAGTGAATATTTAAGGCCACACCAATTTATTTTTGTGTTTGTCAGACCCACACACTCATATTTAAGCAAAACTATACAAATAATAATTCAAATTTTCTGCATCTGGAAAATTCTGTTCTATTCTGCTCTATTTTTGTATTTTGAATTGTTTTAATTTACAAATCAGAAAAAGTAGAAAACATATATTCCACCCCTTAGAAGTATTCATGCGCTGACTGAAAGTTTGTCTACAAAAAATAATAATCAGATTATTTAATCGCTCGTTTATATGCATATAAATGGGTCCAAAATGGGAAAATAGGCCAGTTTTATATGCATGGAGTTTTCTGATAACAAAAGCATTCTTAATATATTTACCTAAATTGCACAAATCTTTTACATAGATTTGTGTTGACTATAGTTGAATTAATTTAAGACTATGGGATTAATATAGTAAAACTTCGTAAGATTTTTTTGTGTGGCCTAAAGTCTAAATCTAAAATCTTTAACACACACATTTTTGATAAAACCAACTCTTTCACAATTAAGTCAACTATTTTTCTTATTCTATCGGTACCATCAAGTTGAATTAAACATTAAGTTAAAAAAAATTAATTTGGTTGCAGGGAATCATTTTTATTTTTTTTTTTTTTGGCAAATGATGTCCAGATTTTTAATCTCTATTGGGAAAAAAGAAACCCAAAATTTTACATGTAGTTTTATTGAGTTTGTGTGTCTACATGTTTATTTTTCAGATTTAGGTATAATTTCCAAATCATCTTCATCATAAGTAGGTGAGGAACAATCTTCCCAGAATTCCACTGCTTTTTTCGAAAGTTTGTCTTTCGGAAAAACATGGATAACTGTGTCATTAAAAACAACCTGATACTGGAAGTTCCCAGGAAAAACCACCTCCTCTGTGAATGTCTGAATCTGAAATAAACAAATCAAACTAATAGAATTTGTTTTTAGTTGTGATGGTGCATCAAGCTCATTTAATTTGCATAATCAGGTTTCAAATATCTACAGATACATACAAAACAGACTTGACATTCAATTTTCTTGGAAAAATAGAATAATATTGGTGCATCAAGCTCACGTACGCATTTATTTTTTAAGTTTTTAACTTTTAAAATTTAATAGACATCACAATTGACATTCAATACTAGTGTCCTTCGCAAAACAACTATCATAGTTAATACAAATAACTTACATTCATTACCAAAGGTGCACACCTTTTTAATGTACTACTGGGCAAACTGAAAGAAAAGATTTTCATATCATTTACCTCTAAAATATGAATCTGAAATAAAGGCAATACATTTGTAATTAAAATACCCCCCACCCCAAACCAACCCAACCTAAAAGAAATAAAAGAATTATAAGTAGTTCATATGATCAGAAACAGTTTAGAAGGGTCAATATCATTTGAGACTGAAGTACAGTAAAACTTTGTTATCTCGAAGTAGACAGGGCTGTTTAGACAGGGCTGTTAAAAAAACTTCAAAAAAGCTGTGTATTCAAGATATTGAGGGTAAATTACTTCAAAATTAAGTGGTTAGGACTTACAAATCACTTCGAAATATCCATTGTATTTGAGATATCAGATTCGAGATCAATCAAAGTTCGACTGTATGTAGAAATTTCCTTATATTTGTAGTATGTTTAGTATGTTTATAAACTGACTTTCCTATGATGACAACGTGACACAGTCTATCTGGACTCCAGTTAGCAAACAACAGGTTGTTGTACAGTGAGGCATGTAGAACAGTGTTGGCCTCTCGCAGCATCTCTTGGCTTCCTGTTAAGGCACAGGGGCTCGTCACGAAGTTTTTCAACCTTTTATTTATACCACCTCTATACTATAAAATACACCTGTATATTATAGTATAGAGGTGGTATATATAAAAGGTTGAAAAACCTCGTGACATATCCAACAGTTTACAACATGTGAATGTCCTGTACCATGAAACTGGAAATTTAAGGCTTGAATTGTTTATCAAAATGAATATATAACTCCATTATATTTTACAAGTATTATAAAATTACACTGCATGCACGGATCCAAAATTCAGATTTATTTTAATTTACAAATAAAATGACCAAAAATATGCTTTGGACTCCCACCCCCACCTCGCTTCCGGAAAACTCAAATAACTGTTGGAACCCAACCCCCCCCCCCTCCTAGATCCGCGCATGTTCTGGTACATGTGCTCCTTCCTCTTACATAACGTACATTCTTCTGATTGACATACTATTGTTTAACATCACATGGACCTTAAATCTTTATCAAAGCTGGGCACTGAATTGTTCCCATTAACACTAAATGTATCTCTAAAATAGGCCTCTCGATTCTATCCCCATCTTTTTAAAATGAAAACTTCCATCCGCTCCCCAGTTTTGATATGTCACATGGACTTTCACGCTTCCACGCTACACGCTACCAGGTCTACGTCCATGCGACGTAACAAATACGGGGAACAGATGGAAGTTCTAATCCTAATTAGATTACATTCTATCCTTGTCTAACTCTCATGAGTCAATGTATTCTAAACATTGACATTAGGTTTACGAGTCCCCTACCTCATTTCCTTTCAAAACTTGAAATCCAAAACTTGTCAATACATCTTTTTTCTACAGAAAGGAACTTAGGATCATAGAGCAGTACACTGTTTGGTGGAACCTACAATACAAAGCTTTTTATTACCAAAGTTTCAAAAATTGAAATGTAAAACAATACTGTCATTTAATGTTTGAGCAGTGAAAAAAAATTGTTTATTTGTATCGTCCAGTAATTAAAAACCTCAGACTGACTTCGTTGTTAATAAATTACATGTACGTACCTGTAAGTCATCTCTCAATGCAACAATCAGTGCTAGCTGATACCTAGCGATCAAGCACTCTGCAAAATTTCCAAGTCCGT
The DNA here is from genome assembly GCF_025612915.1 of Magallana angulata. Lineage (NCBI taxonomy): Eukaryota > Metazoa > Mollusca > Bivalvia > Ostreida > Ostreidae > Magallana > Magallana angulata. The sequence goes on from NC_069116.1 coordinate 28,652,718, forward strand.
AAGAGACTATTTCATCTGGAACCTATTTCAAGATAAAAACAAATACCTTGAATTTGTAACTTAATTGCTTCACGCAGGTTTATACCTATATTAATAGGGATTAAGTATTAAACATTCTTTGAATTAACACTTGCCTCAAATGAATCATAAATTTGAACTTGTAATACCAATCTTTTCAAACAGTAATCAGTATATACTTACCACATATTGTATTTGATCCTTTGGTTGACTCTCTGTTGTCTCCTCATGATGAATACAAGTAACTTTATTCAAACACTCCTTTATTTTTGATGTAATGATATGCATACATATTCGAGTTATTTATTCATTAAAACTTATTCTTTTTTTAAATAGGCATTAATTTTTCAAAAAATTATATTTCACTCTTGGCATTGTATGAGACCCTTTCATCAAAATAAAATGCATTGCCTTAAGAGAATCAAAGTACTGATAGAACTGGAAAGTGGTTAGCAAGCTTGTTTGGAATGCATGTAATGGCATATACTGCATATAAATTTCATATTAAGAAATTATTTTTTGTAAAAGAAAAAAGTGTACAATTACATTAAAAGAAAATTGAGTTTTAGTAGTCTAAATTCTTCATACATGTCCAAGACCAACTTTGGTTAGCAACTGGTTAGCAAGCTTGTTTGGAATACATGTAAACGCATGTACTGCATATAAATTTCATATTAAGAAATAATCTTTTGTAAAAGAGAAAAAAGGGAACAATTACATTAAAAGAAGATTGAGTTTTAGTAGTCTAGATTCTTCATACATGTCCAAGACCAACTTTGTTGTTGATATCGACGATATCAACAACAAAATGACAATATCGACATCGATATCGAATTCTGAAAAATGCTAGACCAATTATGATGACGATTATAATGTCGATATCGATTATATCGCACACAACTTGATGATATCGACATCGATATCGGCACACACTGATGAAGTTGCAAAATCAATTATATTATCGAAATCGACGATATCGTACATAAAATGACGATATCGACATCGATATCGACACTAATAAATTTCGAGACAGACTAATTATGTATAGGTGATATTGTACACAAAATGTCGGTACCCTAATCAATAGCGATCTCTATAACTGCATTAAAACAAATTAAACAATATCAATAAAAATTACAATATCAACCTCGATTGACTCTTATGAATTCCTTTGAATCCATCGGTAATAAAAATTTAATCAATATCAAAAGAATGAGAAGAACGTCCAAATACTGGTATCTAAGGATTGTAAAATGATATACATTGTTAGTACCGTATATTTTCGACGATTAGTCGGTATTTTTTCTCTGAAGCAGAGCACCCAAATTATCATCTAAATCGACTTCTCTAAGGCTTGAGGTCAGAAAATTGTTAAAAATAGCATTAAAAAACTTGGTTTTATTAATCATCTTGAGTTAGCTGTGTCGTTGGAAATTAGTTTGTTGAATTCATTGTTCATCTTTATTGATTATCGTTTTTGCTCAATTGTTAACACTTATACATAATAATAACGGTAATTTAAAAAAATGGTACATGTCTTTAATCAATTAAAAGTTTTTTTCCGTTCCGTTTTTATAAACACATCGTCACATGGTTCCATATATCACTAGTGGGAAGATAACATGGCGCAGTAAAATTAACACAAAATTTGAATGGAAAAAATTATTGCAGTAAGTCCAGGGAATGTTTTTAATTTTAATTATGTTAAAACGACAATTCATGTAACTAAGATCTTTCAATTGACACCATCTTGGTTAAACGTTAACTTACGTCAAAATAACAACGATTTTTACTGGACCAAAATTGAATCAGTTTAATATCGGATCAATATTAAAAGATCTAATTCAGTGAATATTTAAGGCCACACCAATTTATTTTTGTGTTTCTCAGACCCACACACTTTATACAAATAATATTTCAAATTTTCTGCACCTAGAAAATTCTGTTCTATTCTGCTCTATTTTTTGTATTTTTATTTGTTTTAATTTACAAATCAGAAAGAGTAGAAAACATATAATCCACCGCTTAGAAGTATTCATGACTAAAAGTTTTGTCTACAAAAAGTAATAATTAGATTATCTAATCGCTCACCTATTAGTACTTTTTACATCAGATGTGTGACAAACAAGAAATTAGATTGTATTTTATTGTTTAAAATACATGCATATACATAGCAATAAATATGCGTTTATATACATATAAATGGGTCAAAATGGGAAAATAGGAAAGTTTTATATACATGGAGTTTTCCGATAACAAAAGCATTCATGATACATTTACCTAAATTGCACAAATCTTTTACGTTTTGGGTTGACAATATTTGAATTAATATAAAGACAGAGGGATTACATTGTAAAACTTCATAAGGTTTTTTTCGGTGCGGCCTAAAGTCTAAATCTAAAATCTTTAACACACACATTTTTGATAAAACTAACTCTTTCACAATTAAGTCAACTATTTTTCTTATTCTATTGGTACCATTAAGTTGAATTAAACATTAAGTTAAAAAAAATTAATTTGGTTGCATGTAATCATTTTCATTTTTTTTTTTGGCAAATGATGTCCAGATTTTTAATCTCTGTTGGGAAAAGGAAACCCATAATTTTACATGTAGTTTTATTGAGTTTGTGTGTCTACATGTTTATTTTTAAGATTTGGGTATAAATTCCAAATCATCTTCATCATACGTAGGTGTGGAACAATCTCCCCAAAATTCCAGTGCTGTTTTTGAAAGGTTGTCTTTCGGAAACACATGGATAACTGTGTCATTAAAAACGTCCTGATACTGGAAGTTCCCAGGAAAAACCACCTCCTCTGTGAATGGCTGAATCTGAAATCAACAAATCAAACTAATAAATTTGTTTTTAGTTGGGATTATGCATCAAGCTCATTTAATTTGCATAATCAGTCTTTAAATAACTACAGACACATACAAAACAGACTTGACATTCAATATTCTTGGAAAAATAGAATAATATTATTTCATCAAGCTCACTTACACATTTATTTATCAGGTTTTTTAAATTTTAATAAACAACACACTTGACATTCAATACCAGTGTCCTTTGTAAAGCAATTAGAACCATTTTAACAAGACCTTGGACTTTCGGTGAGACGTAGCTATCTATTTCTTGTGTCAAAACAAGTTAAAAATGATGCGGTTTCAAGTGAAATATGCACCAATTGTGTAGTCTTAGCTTAAAAGCCAGACAAATCTTGTTGATTTCAAAGTGCCATGGCTGAGTGGCCAGCAATGAAATAGACAGGCCACAACTACCCAAAGTCCAAGCTCTTGTTAAAATGGTTCTATCATAGTAAATACAATTAACTTACATTCATTACCAAAGGTGCACACCTTTTTAATGTACTACTAGGCAAACTGAAAGAAAAGATTTTCATTATCATTTATCTCTAAAATATGAATCTGAAATAAAGGCAATACAATTGTTGCAACGACGTCTTTGTAATTAAAATACCCTCCCTCCCAACCCCCGGAAATTAAAGAATTATAAGTAGTTCATATGATCAGAAACAGTTTAGAAGGGTCAATATCATTTGAGACTGAAGCACAGTGAAACTTTGTTATCTCGAACTAGATAGGGCTGTTAAAAAAAACTTCGAGAAAGCTGTGTATTCAAGATATTGAGGATAATTTACTTCAAAATTAAGTGGTTGGGACTTACAAATCATCACTTCGACATACCCATTGTATTTGAGATATCAGGGATTGAGATTAATCAAAGTTCAACTGTATATAGAAATTTCCTTATATTTGTAGTATGTTTACAAACTGACTTTTGAACCATATTTGTGAAGCTGTTTCCTATGATGACAACGTGACACAGTCTATCTGGACTCCAGTTGGCAAACAGCAGGTTGTTGTACAGGCTTTTCCCACAGTGAGGCATGTAGAACAGTGTCGGCCTCTCACAGCATCTCTTGGCTTCCTGTTACGGGAGCAAGTTAGTCCAAGGAAATTACACACTTGAAATGTCCAACAATTTACAACATGTGCATGTCCTATACCACGAAATTGGTAATCTAAGGCTTGAATTGTATACATTTTTCAATATGAATATATAACACGATCATATTTACAATTATCATAAAATTTTACCAATACTCCTTCCTCTTACATAAAGTACATTCTTCAGATTGACATATTGTTTAACATCATATGGACCTTAAATATTTATCAAAGCTGGGCACTGAATTGTGCCCATTAACACTAAATGTATCTCTGAAATAGACCTCTCCATTAAATTTTATGGCTTATGAGTCCCTTACCTCATTTTCTTTCAAAACTTGAAATCCAAAACTTGTCAATACATCTTTTTCTACAGAAAGGAATTTAGGATCATAGAGCAGTACACTGTTTGGTGGAACCTATAATGATCAAAGCTTTTCATTACAAAAGTTTCAAAAATTGAAATGTAAAACAATACCGTCATTTAATGTTTGAGCAGTGAAAAAAAATTATTTGTATCGTCCAGTAATTAAAAACCTCAGACTGACTTCGTTGTTAATAAATTACATGTACGTACCTGTAAGTCATCTCTCAATGCAACAAGCAGTGCCAGCTGATACCTAGCGATCAAGCACTCTGCAAAATTTCCAAGTCCATAAGAGACTATTTCATCTGGAACCTAGTTTCAAGATAAAAAAAAAAATATCTTCAATTTGATACTTATATAATTGCTTCACACATGTTTATACCTATATTGATAAGGATTAAGTATTTAACATTCTTTAACATAACACTTTCAGCACAGTTAGCATATACATTGTATTGCCTTAAATGAATCATAAATTTGAACTTGTAAATACACATACTTTCAAACAGAATATACATACCACATATTGTATTTGATCCTTTGGTTGACTCTCAGTTGTCTCCTCATGATGAATACAAGGAACTTTATTCAAACACTCCTTTATTTTTGCTGCAATGATAATTATCTAAGCAAAATTACATATTCTGAGTAATTTATTCATTGAAACTGATTTTTAAATAAAAATTGATTTTTCAAAAAATTATGTTTCACTCTGGGCATTGTATGAGACCCCTTTATCCAAATAAAATGCATTGCCTTAAGAGAATCAAAGTACTGAAAGAACTGGAAAGTGGTTAGCAAGCTTGTTTGGAATGCATGTATTCGATTATACTGCATATAAATTAAAAAAAAAAGTGTACAATTACATTCAATGAGGATCAAGTTTTAGTGTTCTAAATTCTTTGATACATCATAGGTAGCACTTTAATGAAGCTTGCAGGTTGTATAATATTTTGGTTACATGACATAAAGCATTTAGCATACATGTCTACCCCTTATTAAAAGTAGTATCACATTCATGATAATACTGTAGTCTGTCCCAAGATAATTATAAATATCTTTTCGTCACATTTTACGATATCATAGGAAAACAAACATTCCTTTCAATAGTGTCAATTTTATATGAGTACAATTGAAATTAATGAAAGGGGGAAATTCCAAGATTTCTTCAGTGACACATCATAACGAAAAGAGTTAACTTTCTCATGGAGATTTATGATGGGAAATGTTATTAACATCTTTTCTCCATTCAAAAGTACTCAGTACATCTCGTGCAATTTTTCAACGTTATCATTCGGAATACTTTCATGCCATTTGCGATGCAAAATCCCCGTAGACTTTTTCATGTTTTTATTTTCAGCCTTTATTTAAACCTGACATGCTAGACGGGGCGTTTTAAAATAGAAATCTTGGGAATTTTCATATTTTTGAAGGAACATTGCATGAACATCATTTGAACCCTGAGGTATTTATGAATATTGAATAAAATAAGAAAATGCACTGCATAACTATCTTAGAACAGCTAGTGTTTAAGCTTTATAATTAGAAACAAGTGATTGTTCATCACATTTGTGAATTATATTTATAAATTTTTCATACCTTGTTTGTATACAAAATAATTTTTTTATTGAAAATATCAAGAATAATCTATATATTGTATGCTATGGTCAGAAACGATATACCTTTAAAATCAGTATAAAAGTCTGTGCAAGTTATTGAGTCTCTGAAAATTGAAAGAAAAACTTAATAAAATACAATGTACATAAATGTACTTGAAAGTGTACAATCAGCACAAATACTTACACATATATTTCTGACAATTTTTATCTAAAGAATAAAAGATAATACTGTGTGTCAAATATATTAACACGATTAACTCAGTGCAGAGCAAATTCAAAATATAAATAAAGGAAATTCGAGTTACCTAGCGAGGTTTACTTTTCTTCGTAAATTTGTATCAGAAATATCATCTGAAACCAATGTTGTGTTCACCAAAATATCCGATGCTCCAGTACTCTTTCTTTTCCCTTTCTTCTTTCGTGAAACAACTTGGAAGCCATCCATTTTCTTTGAATCATGACAGAAATATTATTTCCGGAAAATTAAAGTCTCTTAAGAGTTTTCTTGCAAAGTACTTTAATGTGGTTTTTATAAGCATTGAACAAACCTGGACTTAACGTTGCACATGTTGCATATTGGATTTGTAAATCCAGTCGCATCATGGGAAAGAAGAAAGCTGATAAAAAGGGTAAAGGGAAGGAAAAGACAGCTTTAAAAACAGAGAAGAAGGCAGAGAGAAAGGCTAAAAAGGAGTTGGCAAAGAAAGGAGAGGTAACAAGGATAAGTGATTGTCACTATAAATAAGATTCATGGCCGGGTAGTGACTGAGTCTGTTTTTGCATGTGTCTAAAATGTTACCGCATTGGTTAAAATTCATTTCTGTAGTTTAGTGTAGATCGAACCACGATAAAAGCAAGTCCATGATTCCTACCTAACTAACAAATATTATCAACTCGTCGATAATGTGCAGTTTATGCTATATCTATAACATAGTAATATACTCTCTTTTGAGAAGTTGACAGGCATAGCCTTCATCCAAGGCTACGTGTGTCCACTTCTTAAAAGAGAATAGTCCATAACATACCCCCTCATGTTACAGGGAGACTGGCTGGGGCTCCAATCAATTTACTTAGATCTAATATTCTTGTCAGATATATTTATTGGGAGTCTGTATTTCTCACTCACAATACTGCTGTTGTTTCTGTTCATTATACATAGTTAATATCATGTGTGTCAATTTATATCAATGTAATTGATTCCTTTAATTTAGACTTGCCAATCTGTTGATGAAATTTATAAATTGTATAAATTAATTTTCTATCCCAAATTCATATAATTAAGACTTGTTTTATATTAATGTTACTAGGAAAAAGCTTTATTAAGAGCATCAAGTTTGCAGTTATTTTATGTATATTAAATTAATCTGCATATTAAAAAAATCAATAATAAAAAAAAGATAAATAAATAGAAATCTTACTCTTCTTTCAGGATGACATCGAAACATTGATTGCACAATTCCATGCAAAAGACCAAGAAAAGACAAAATATGTTGAGGAAAAGTGTGACCCACCTTCAGAAAGGTATTGTACTGTATATGATAACCTATGATAACTGTAAATTTGGACAGTTACTGAGGTTCTCTGAGTAATTTCGTTGTCTAAGTTCTGTTGTTTATTATGACTTGTATAAGAAATATACTTATACTGTGGATTCCTTATTTTACGCGAGTACTTAATTCCGCGATTCAGCTGTTTTCCATCAAATCGCGAGAACATAAAATCACGAATGTCAATTTTTTATCCCAGTTTCATTTGTTTTACATATGTCCAAAAAATAAAAGCAAGATTTTAGGCGCTTATTGCGATTTCACTTGAATATTAATTCCTTGCGTATAAATAGGAATCTACAGTATGTACTTACTATAAAAGTAAATATTTTGTTACCAATGAACAATATACATGTAAATGTATAGATTACATTTATATCTATATGTATAATAATTTTCAAACCTTCAGATCAAACATGACCTTGACCCCTCATCCAGACAAAGAGGAACTGATTATGTTTGGTGGGGAGTTTCTGACAGGAAGCAAGGTATACTCAACGACCATGCCATGGTGCAAATTATACATTTGTTAAACTCCGATTTTTTTTTTATTTGGTCATTAGTCGAGTCACAAAATTGCTTCAAGTTATCATATTGTATTGATAGGACCTTTGTCCAGAAATATCTTTGAAACTGTGAATCTCACTTTAATCGAATAAAATAGATGCCCAGGAAAATAGATGAAACCAAAAGTAGATCACTGGTTTTATTCTGCTTCATTGGTATTATAATTGTTTATAAATTTCAGTAAAAAACAGTTACATCATACATATATAAATTAATACTGGTTTAGTAGAAAATAAGTAGAAAATTAATATATTCATTTTTATTTTATCCAGATGTACATGTACAATGATCTGTTTTTCTACAATATCAAGAAGAATGAGTGGACCAAAGTAACTGCACCCAATGCCCCTCCTCCTAGGAGCTCTCACCAGGTCAGTTATACACAGATTTCCAGTAGTATGTATAGACACTTAGAATTTTTGGATTTTTAAGTTTGGATGTCAGTTATATTAAAACAGTTCTAGCAACTAGGCAATTAATGTCTGAACAATATGGTTAGCCAACCATTTTCTTGGAATTGGATGAGGATAGAGATTATGCCCGTTTTGGTAATTTTATCCACATGTACTTCTCAAATCTGTAGTTTTCCCTTCACAGATGTGTCCATGCCTGTGTTATGTTTTTAAATGCTCTTAATGACAATCAGACATTTGTTTATATTTATTTCCTACCTGCTCTTTTGATTTCTTAGATTTTCAATTTAGAAAATAGCAAATATTTGACAAACTGTACCAGTATTAAGTCATTAATCGATCTGTGCTGATCCAGGCAGTGGCTCTGAGACAACATGGGGGACAGCTGTGGATATTTGGGGGAGAGTTTGCCAGCCCCACACAGTCTCAGTTCTATCACTACAAGGAGCTCTGGGTCTACCACATCAAGAACAAATACTGGGAGAGAATCAAGTCAGTCTCTACAAGAAGTTAATCGATAAATATAATAAAGTTATCTCTCTTTGAACTAAAAATAGAGGCTTCATATCAATTCCTTTAGATATCGGTATATTTATGTTTCTCATAAACAAAAATAATACATGTATGTGGAATTTATGGAACAAGAGTTTTCCAATAATGCTACCTTATTACTTATACATGTACTACTATTCAAAGATTAACATTGTTACATTGAACTATACAGTAATAGTTTTTTTCAAAGTCATGAAGTGTGTACAGGTGATATGTATCTAATTGGTTCTGTTTATTCTGTGTATATAGTTCTCCAGGTGGTCCCTCCAGCAGAAGCGGTCACAGGATGGTCCAGTGTAAGAAACTCCTCATCGTGTTTGGTGGTTTCCATGACAACACCCGGTTAGCAATAGCAATCTCACTGATTTTATCAATTATTCTTTGCTGATAAATTTTACCAAAATTATTGCAATTTTTTTCATTTAGTTCTTAAATTCTATAAGACAAAAAAAGGTCAGTTAATTCTTGTATGTTAAGGTCAAGTCTATTACTTACAGACTTCAAATGATGTTGATTTGCAGCAATTTCAATATGTGACTCTCTGTCTTTGAATTTTTCATTGAGATCCTTTTATTATATTAAGGTATACTAAGAAAGAAATAAAACCCCCAGAAAATTGAGTAATAACTCAAGAAAGTTTTTGTTCTCGTTCAGAGATTACAAGTACTTCAATGACATCTATGCCTTCAATGTGGAGAACTACACCTGGACCAAGTTAGACGTTAGTGGAACCCCCCCTGCTCCGCGGTCGGGGTGTATCATGGCCGCCATGCCGGACAGTTACAGGGTGACGGTGTATGGGGGATACAGCAAGGAGAAGGTCAAGAGGGACGTAGACAAGGGCACCACTCACGTCGACATGACAACACTGATGCCTGAAGGTGAGGATAAACACAAAATGGTCTTTTTGTACCAATATTTTATAAGTCATCAAGATTATCCTACAGAAAAGTATGTCAGCTCACAAACATGAAATTAATTAATAATCCAAGTATGGAAATAAAGATTTTCCAATTCCAAGTCTTATTCAATTTCTACAGGAAAGGTCAAAGACGACACCATCCCTGCTAAGTGGAAATGGGTCAACGCCAAGCAGTCCGGGGCTCGGCCCTCTCCCAGATGTGGATTGTCCTGTGCAGTAGCTCCTGGCAACAGGGCATTCTGTTTTGGTGGTGTGTTTGATGAGGTACTATAATATGTTTTACGCACACAAATTTTTTTGCCACACAAAATTATTAGGGTTATTTTCCCCATTTATGGTTATAAAGGACCATTTTGAATTCACCCTTCGACAGTTGCGGCTAAAGAGAAGTAACTTGCTGTTTTCAATTAGCCCCAGTTGTATAATAGTCTAATGTCAATGAAGGGAAATTGAACAAAAACAAATTGGGGCAAAATATTTCTTCTATTCAGTACTTTACTTTAGGGTTTGTAAATGTTTATGTGTTTTAATACAAACTAATATGGTATCAAAAATTTTCAATCATTAAATTTACATATACATTGTAGATTACAATAGGATATGTAATTTTGGTTTTCATTGTAGGAAGAAGATGAAGAACAGTTAGAGGGAAAATTTTTCTGTGAACTTTATCTATTAGATATGGAGAAAAACAGATGGTATTTGGTGAATTTAAGGTATTGAATTATTTGTTTTCTGTATGACCGGTTTATTTTATCAAAATATTAGATCAACAAAATTACATTTATGTCAGTACAACACTCTACACTTATATGTATATGTACTTGTATTACATGTACAGTGCATAGTTGTGCACTGGTTATTTCTTGGTAGAAACGTTCACATAATTGTATTTCTTAACAGCAGATTTTCATTTGATTTGGAGTTAAAGTACAGCACATGTAATACATATGCATAATATTTAATGAAATGCACAGCAACCAATTAATATTTTGTATAGAGGCAAGCGAGAATCAACTGAAAAGAAGAAAAGAAGGCGGAAAAAGGAAGATGGAGCAGAAAATGAGGATGGGATGGAAGAGGAAATGGAGGATTTTGAAGATGAAGAAGAAGATGGAGGAGGAGATGAGGCCATGGAAGTTACCACAGAGAAAGTAGGAAACATGAACATTGAAGGAGCAGAAGACACAGAAATGTCAGAGGGAGCCACCAATACCTTGTTCGATGATGGTGTGTTCCAGGTCAAAATAGGACCAGCTCTTGGATCAACCTCTGGAGAAGGAACGGGGGAGGGAGGTCAGGCAGTGCAGGTGTTCCAGCCCCATGCCAGGATGGGCACTCTGATGGCTGTCAAGAACGGAGTGCTCTTCCTATATGGTGGAATGTTTGAGAGGGGAGATAAACAATTCACATTCAAAGACTTTTACTCATTAGATCTAAACAAAATGGAGGAATGGAATGTTCTGATAGAAAATGATGAGTCAAAACTGGTTGGTGTGATTGACATTTTTTCAGATTTTGTTGTTAAAAAGACACAGAATTTGTGTGTGCTTTAGTTTTGTTTTCACTCCTATGATAATGTCGTTTGTGATTTAGGTATGGGATGACTCTGGTTCTTCGGATGAAGAAATGGAAGCGTGCGGTGGAGAAGATGAGGAAGAGGGTATGTAGAAGTTTTGATAGCACTGTTACAAGTATTTATTGAAATCTGGAACGATGATGGTTTAAAATGAAATTCTATAATTTTACATAAAAAATATCAACGGAGTTATTTTTCAATATTTATCAGTAAACGAGAATATTTAAAAATCATGTGAACAAACAACATGCACTGCAAACAATTATTTGCCAAGATAAGATGAATTGCTGATAGTCTGACAATAGCTGTATTTTTTTCATTGATGTCTAAACCAGATAATTGAACACTGCAGTAAAATTTCATTGAGTTAAAAATACTGCTTATATTATAATTACAACTTTTAGAAACTGTTTACAGTAGAGAATATACTCAGGTTTACTTTTTTTTGTATCACTTTTTTTCTAGAATCATCGGATGATGATGATGATATTGACGACATCCTGGAAGGTTGTGAAGTGCCAAATAAGAATGATGAAGAAACTATGGAGGAGTATTTCGAAAGGACAAAAGACTTTTGGATTGAACAATCCAAAAAATACTTCGAAAATGAGGAAATGCGAGTTACAACCAGAACTGTTACTAAGTTTGCTAAGGAAATGTGTGCAGAATATGTCAAGAGGTGAACAGAATTCTGGGAATATGGGGGAAACTTTTGGTGCAATAAAGTACTCTGTTAGCTCTGAGTCCGTTTGTAGACGTAAATTTAGCTTGATGCTGTATGTCATGCTGTACGTTATACATTATAAAAGAATATGGCTGCAAATGTGGGTTGTTTTTTCCTTGATTTTTTTATAAATGCAAAATGACACAAGGAAGGCTTGATTGATTCTTTCATTGTTTATACAAAAGTATGAAAGTTATACAGAATGTGCATAAGCAAACACATACATCCAAATCAGTTATTATTTACAAATAAATGTATTTCAAACAGTATGTACGTGTATCAAATTAATGTTGCATGATTAACAATAAATTCAACTGATTTTAATAAACTATTACAAAGCATATACTAGTATAAACAATATTCAATAAATTTTCACAACAAAAAAAACATTTACAATTACATGTTATATTAAAACAAAACATCTCTTTGTTTGGCATAATGACACAGACATCAAAATTAGAAACATGAGGTTCTTAATTTGCTCTCTGGGAAATCTTATTTATTCTAGTTGGAACCCAGTGGGTATTACTGTATGAATTTTATTTTTGAAATGAATATATAAGGCAAACATTTGTTTGATTTAAAAAAAAAATCCAATGTTGAATATCTACCGTAATTAAAGACATTTAAATGCTCTTGTACACCATTTCTAGCCACTGTTGTATATGATGAGTGTAACTATACAAATAGAGAAACTTGTAAAGTAGGCCCATTCAAAAGCTGTAAATTGTCCATTAATATGAAAAATGTAATGGGCATGCACAAGAGCATTTCACACACTGAAATACATGTATCCTTTGATGTAAAAAATGTTGAATAATATTCGTATTATATTATTTTAAAAGATGTACAATTGACATAAAAGGGAGACTAAGGGGACAGACCATTTGAATCTATGAAAGGGGACACAACCTCTGCATACCAACAATTTATGGGACATGTATTCCTTGATTCCCTACTGAATTCTATACAGATATCATTACAATTCATATTTTCTCATCAATTTCACATATACACAGAAATATGGTACCCGGTATATATTCCACAGGTAGATCAAAGATTAATATCCAAATTGCATGTACATGTAGATACACAATTTGACAACAATGCCACTCCCTATTAAAATACAGGTATTTTATTGGGGTGAAAGTAAGAGAAGGAAACTTGAGTAAATGAATTTTAGAAAATATTATCAAACTGTATTGAAGATTTGTTATTGCACATATTTTTCAGACCCACATAACAAGTACATTTGTACTGGTAATGAAGTTGGTTGAACATGCAAAGATATTACTTTAAAAAAAAAAAAAGATTTATAAAATGAGATTGTCTATGATTACACAGGGAGTATTTGTCATCAGGTATAATGTAATAAAAAGATGTTAAAAATCCCTGAATTAAAAGTATTGGTTGCATATACATGTAAGACCTGTCAAGAATGTACAGTAAAATATTCCACAATGCATTTAGTTAGGCAATATAAACATAGAAAAAATACATCTTGCATAAAGCTTTTGATGTGCAATAAAAGTTTGTTAATAGACATATTTGTGCATTGATGCGTATGAAAAAATTGCAGAAGAAAAATAAACACAATACAATGTGAACTTTTCTCTACCACAACTTCAGCTAAAAAACAATATGTATGTTTGATAAAAATCAGTACAATATAAATGGAGGATGGCACCAAAACTATTAAAAAATATATATACATACATGTATGGCACTCCAGCAGAGCTAGATGAGTCCTGAATCAAATGATTTTATATTTTCAGTACATGTTTTTGTAAAGTTTGTTGAGGGCATTTTAGATCTCTAGGCACAGAGCTCAGTATATAGCCTGAGATGTACTCTGTCTTGAGAGAATCATTGCAATGAGTCAGAAGAACCATCCAAGAATGCATTCATTCCATCATATCATTCTAAACACCAAAATCATAGTTCAATTCAACTTTCTTTGGAAGCAATGAACTGCTTACACCATTGAAACGAATGAAGACTGGCACAAGAAACGTCATCAAAATGTAACCAGGTCAATTCAATACCATTTGACACCGTTTTTGGTTTTCCGCGAGTAAATTAATACCTTAGTTTGTCTGGACACTAAATTTAGCAGTACCCTATCACAGATCTGTTATGGCTGCTCGTTTTCATTGTATATACATGTATAGTACATGTTTCAATAGGTGCATTATTTATCTCTTGCTGTTGCAGGACTTGCAACATTTTTTCCCATAGAAGTGATGATTGCATATGTTGTGCTTTGGAACTAGGTAGCACCATTTAAACTTGTCTATACAATTTGGATCTGAAATGGTAAAAAATCGGAATGTTAACTTTATAATATTGGAAAGTTTTACATGTATATAATAATATTTTGCAATGTAAAACACAAAGTTCGAGATCAATCTTGTTTGAAAAATCCTATTTAGACATTATAGAGAGATCTTCATACATACAGACCTAGTTTCGGACAAGGCTTGCTTAGACAGAGTTTAATAGAGTCAGGTTTCTCTGTATCATTACAATCAGAGGACAACTCCTGTGTGACCTTATCCAAGCAATGGACCAATCGAGTCTGTTCACCCAGGTGACAGGTTACTGAGCACTGAAAGGAAAAGAACTCACATTCAGAGGAAATATAAACATTTAATGTAATGTAAAGCTCTGGTGAATGACAGTTGTTTCCAGCCAATGTTTCAATATCACTATAAAAACATTAATACATTGTATGCAAAATAATCATGTAAAATGATTAATAATAAATGAAAACAAAGTACACTGGAAAAGGTTGTTAACTACATGTACTTATGTTTGCATCATACTTTCGTTTCATTTTTTAAAAATTTGGATAAAAGCATCTTAGTTGATGGAGTTTTGAATACATTGTGGTTGTAAGAAAAATAAGAGTCAGTGCAATGGGTATATGCACACATCGATTTTATACTCTTCTATTTCACACAAAATGTTGATGTACTCACTTGCAAGACTGTGTAGTATATGATGAGATTTACATCAATATTTTACCTGTGACCAGGGTGAAACATTCCAGTAAGAGCTAGGTTGTCTTGGACACTCTGCTGTCGTACAGACCTCGGTCAGGGAACTGTTTGGCTTGATGAGATTCCTACATTGGTTGGGGTTCATCATTTTCCAACTCTGTCCATCTCTCCTCTCTCCACATCTGAGAAGACGGTCTCTTGTTCCCATACCACAGCTTACTGAGCACTAAACAACAAATAAAGCCAATAAACTTTCATTCCAATTTTCAATATTTTACATGTGTCATTACCACACACATATGGTATGATGTGTTGTAAATTTTGATTGGTTACCTGTGACCAGGAGGATAGAATCCACTGATGCTCTATAACAGGGGGGCATTTCTTCACTCGACACCCTCTAGTCTTGGCCAGGAGAGGTTTGTGTTGACAGAAGCTGTCTGACAGGATCACCCAGCCTTTCAGCGTCCTACTGCGGCAGGATACCTCCCTAGTCCTAACTCCTTTGCCACATGTTTTAGAACACTGAAAATTTGCGTAAATACTGGTTACTTGCAGATGTTTAGAGTATGTTCAGTTCAAGCATTGGCATCATTGGAAACTCACAGTTGATTACACTTTGTTCCCACTCCATCATGATGTAATTGAGAAAACAATGAAGTATAATCAACTGTGGTTTTCAACCAATGAGGTACTGTATATGGGGTTATTTTTGCCCCATGTAATTTTCACCCATCTATGCTTGCAAACAGCTATGCCTTGTATTGTATTCGCCCATACATAGTTGTATTTAAACAGAGATAATATGAGACATTAGAATTTGCCCAGTCTTAAATACGAAGGCGAAAGGGGCAAAAACAAAAAGGGGGCAAATATTTCCCGTATACAGTAGTTATGAGTACACGTATAAAGAATTTTATTCAATGCAACCGTCAGAGTATGTAAGAGGAAACAGAATAATTTATATAATCATTATGCTCTGATTGGCAAAGTTGTGTACCTGTGACCACTTTCCCCCGAACCATGCAGGGGGACACTCCTGAGTGTTACAGGGAATCCTCTTCTTTGGTTTGAGCCGTTTGTCACATCGCCGTCTGCTGACTCTTCTGTCCTCTGATTGGCTGACTTTCTGCATGCAGTAGACTTTCCTCTTCTGTATCCCTGCCCCACAGGGTCGAGAGCACCTCTTCCAGGGCTCTGTGTACCATCTACAGGAGAGCTTATGATCAGATCGAGAATTCTATAATGTATACTGGTTATACATAAGGCAATGTTAGAATATCCACTGCACCCTCACTTTATATATTAAAGCTGCAGAGCTGTAGCTTCACAGAAAAATTGGGTTGACAGGCTATAGATCTAAAGTTCCTTAATTGAAGTTCCATCTTCAATTTACTGGTGTGCACAAAAAGATGTGCTATTTTTGCACTTAATAACCTTATTCCCTAATACATGATGTATATGCTAGCAGAGAATTTTTCAGTTCATAACGCCATGTTCACTGTAAAATGTTGATAATTGCTTGAATATCTATCTCGGAAACTAATTAACATGAGTGGATAAGTCCGACTAAAATCCTCACCTTGGAGCACAGTGATGGATGTTGCAGGCGGACACACCTGTCTGAGGTCCCGATCTCGAATCACAGTACCTAGGTGACACTTCCTCTCCATCACCACGGTAACAATGCGCGGTAGATATCCTTTTGCCTGCAAGGAAAACGTACCACATACTTAACCTCTAATTCAGTGTAATTACGAGGATTGTGTCAATTAAGAAGGTAAATGATATTTCATTTGACTACAGTGATGAGTTCTGTCAATGTCAATCATTTAGACCCTACTTGCCTCCTGCACATGGCTGGTCACAATCAGAGAGCTTCGCAGTCCATGTGTAATTGTGGATGACCGGGTAGGTGGATGCTTTGGGGAGAGTATACCTGTAGGATACACCTGGGTTCACACCTTGCACCAGAATCTGAAAACACACAGAACAAATTAATTAATTCTGAAAACACACAGAAAAAATTAATTTCGAACCACCTAATGCAGGGAATTTTAACTCAATTTCCCATTACCATGCATGCGTTTTTAGAGTTTGATGTCTGCTTTGATTGTCCAATCTATACTGGAGAAGAGAATTTTGTCCAATATATACTAGAGAGGAGAATTAAGTCCTTTATAAAGTAAAGTGTTTTGATACTTACTTCTAGAACAATGTCCTGTGTAGTTGGACCTTCAGCCGTTAGCCTTTCTGGTTCCCGATAGTTACGTTCATAGACAAACTTTGTTCCTGCGATCTCGTACACCCCATCCGACATCATCTGCCAATTTCCGTTGAGGTAGTATTTACCATATATATTTCTGATGGCCAGGTAGTTGGGGGTGATGGCTGCCTCAGAGAAAACCAGTCCACTGGCACCACCTGGGATCACCACCACTGGGAAATAGGCTAGAAAGGAGAAGAAATCAAAGGAATGAAACTGCCTGTGGTTCAATTCAGAAAAATAGAGATGCTCTTGATCTCTATTCCCTTCCTTATAAAATTACCACCATTAAAATTCTTGCTTCTTTTATACAAGAGTTAGTTGTTATCATTGGTTATGTCAGACATTAATTTATTTAGAATACAGGGCATTAAATGACCAAGAAAAGATGCATTTTACACTTATAGTATTAGCTATATGTATCAATTAATAACAATTAGTATCTTCTTATTTGTATTTGTTCTAATAATAAAGAATTTGTTGATACAACCAATGTCCAAAAAATTATAATAAATCAGCTAGAGTACACTCACTGCAGAAGGTCAATCTGGTCCCTATTAACCATGACAACGACAATTAAATGTCTAGAGGAAGGAGCTAAATTTTGATAATGACAAATTATAAAACTGGATTCAAAGGTTTAAATCTTGAGATAGTCATATTTTGCACTATCTTTAGAATAAGAAATCCAATTAAATATTTCTTACTATTTCTCCTGGGTTGTTCCTTGAAATGGCCCTTAAACACATTACAGGTGGAGTTGTCTCCCATACACATCCCACACTGGTCTTTAGAGGCAGTGGATCCCACAATGTAGTCGCAGCCCACATGCTGAACCAAAAAGACTTTGTGTTAATGAAAATTCTTCTTTAACAGTTTTAGGAAATCCATTCAACATTCAAGATGATATCTTTACCTGACATTTTCCATGCACACAGATATCACTGGAGTGATCATTACATGGGGTCCCGTCCTTTACTTCGTCCGACAATGCGTAGAAGAAGTTATAGCCATCTGCTTGGCAGTATAGCTTGCACTGCTCTTTCACTGCAAAGTTAAGTATACCAGAGTAAATGATGAATCATCTAACTAAAGGTATTATCATTTTTTTTTATTAACAGATATTGGTTCTAATGCAAAATACATTGTTGGTTACTTTTACCAACCGTCATGAATTTGTGTGTAGGCGGTCCACCTGTACATCCTGCCCCTGAATGGTATCCTGTTGTAGGCACGGCACTGCTCCTCTCTCGGCTCCTCTATCCTCCTGTGGCACTCCTATAAAAGATTGTTGCATTCTGATTTTTGTCCACTAAAGAACTTTAAACAGTCCTACTATAACCATCAGTGGCTGGATATACATGTAGTTACTGGTATTTACCTGCAAGTTACACATCTTATGAGCTTCTTTGTCATCCGGACAAACCTTTCCACCATACTGTGGTCTGTAAATAATAATACAATATCACTCAAAACAAAACGATCTTTGTGCACCTGAAGTTATTTTACCAGTAGATACTGAATGGAGGGAATATTCACCCCCGTTTTATTTTCGCCCCTTTTGCCCTCATTGTCAGCGAGCAAATTTAAGACAGGGCGAATTCCAATGTCTCATTTTATTTCTCTTTAAACACCACTGTGTCTGGGTGAATTCAAGCCAGAGCAAAACTGTTTTCAAGGGTAGATGGGAGAAAATAACCCTATATCCAGTAATATTTTCTTCCTCAACGACTTGTAAAATATGCATCAACTTATTTTTTTACTTCCTACCAGTGAAAAACTTCTATTTACATAACTTCATTTAACCTGTTTTTTTTCCCTCCAAAATTTTCAATGCTATGTGACAATTACCTTGGGCTATCACAGCGCCTGGAGCGGTGCTTGACCCCGCCCCCACAGCTCTGGGAGCAGGAGGACCACTGGCTCCACTCAGACCAACCCCCATCCACAGGTATCGGGCCCCGTCTGCCAAAGGACTCACACTTACCCTGCTTACACCACTGTAACATCAAAATAATCAATATCTAACACCAATTTCACATTGAAATAACACAATATTATAGCAATGTAACACCAAAATAAGTACCGGTATTCATTGTTGATTCTAGGCAGTCAAAAGAATACTGTACCTTATAAAGTGTTTTTTGGATAATGTATCATAGTTACATTTTACTGACTCAGAATTAAGCAGAGTGGCTGTGTTATGAATTAAATTTATATCTTACCATTTCAAAATTACCTATACATGTGTTTACAGAGGAAGTTATGCCTACCTACCATACCATGACCACATGACGTGCCGTCTGCTGCCGGCAAGAACTTGGTCTCACACATCTGACCTCCTTTGTAACACCACAGCTTCTGGCAGACTTCTCTCTGAAAAAGAAAAGAACAACTTCATATATCCCATGTTCTCATACATGTACATGTACTAATTCAACAATTTTATGTACTTTACTCAGTTCTTTATATAATGTCATTCTTATCTATTCCAAACTCCATTGAATACCTTTCCAAATTCAAAGATACAGAGTCTGGCATGCTGTCCAAACTGCCATTTACACTGAGTGTCTGCATCAAAGATCTGGCCAGGAAGCTTGTCAGGGAATCTAAGGGAGGACACTCGGACTGGTTCATCTGCCAGGCAGTCCGATTGTAGAGTGCTGTCGTTTTTAAAAGATACGTTTGCAAGGCTTTTTCTTTGCGTATACATGTACAATATACTATGGAATCATTTTAATTCATGGGGGCCAATTTTCATGGATTATCAATTCTTAAGAGGCTCACTGTGACATAATTTCAAGGATTCACTTGTACAAGATTTGTTTCACAATTCCTTGGGGATCTTAATTCGTTGGTGAGTATACCCAAGAAAACAATGGAAATTGAGCCACCACAAATGATACCGATTCCAAAGTATGAAAATCAGTAATAAAGCTATTTTAATTTATTAATCTTTAAAAATGATATGTTATGATGTATTACATGTATTATTGGCATTAACAATTGAATCTTTATCATTTAGCTCATACACGAAGAGGGTGTACTATTTATGGCTAGCTTACTTGAAGAATCGGGCCAGGTATTCATTGCTACACCTGGACCAGGTAAAAGTCCCTGTCTTGGAGCTGAGGGTGGGGGACATGATGGTCCCTGAACTCTGGTGGCAGTTGTTGTCTGTACCGTCATGGAACATTCCAAAACTATGAGCAAATGAGAAATTATTTCATTGAAATTATTTCTGGATACAACTTCAGTTTAATAAAATGTTTTTGCCCTAAAGAAATTTTGTTCTCAGCTATAATACATGTATAATTTTTAATATATGATCAATAGTAAATCTAAACCCCTATAATATCTATAATGAACTTATGAAAAAAAGCATTTTTTCTTGCTCGAGTTTAACAGACATGTCTTCTTCCCATGGATTGATGGGTACCGGCTCACATGCTAAAGTAATTACCCCATTGTATAATATTAACGCAAGGGTGTAACTACATGAATTTCTATTAGGGTACACTTCAACACAGAAACAAGTGCCTGTGCTTGGATCATGAAATGCAGAACTTTGAGTGAAAGTCCTTTACTCCAGTTCCACTTACTTGTGCCCAATCTCGTGCGCAATGGTGAATGCAGTAGAGAGCCCTGTGTCCTGCGTCACAATACAGCTCCGTAGTCTGTTGCACATACCTTTGATCGGAGCAAAACCTACGGCAAAATTGTTTTTTTTTAAATTTTAAAATGAAAAAATGGCACTTCAAATAATTTTAAACAAACACATTTATGGTACTTCCTTTTGAATCTTCGATACAAACTTTTGACTGATCTCCCAGTAAAAGGTTATGTTTCTTTGATACATGAGAATTTTCTCTACATAAATATCAATTTTATTGAAAATATTCAATTTAATATACATTTTTTTCCCTTACCCAGAGTATCACATGGTGAGTCTCTGTGAGCACAAATGTCAAGGCCGGTCAGTAGAATTGCATGATCGTGTTGCCGATGACGACGGCCCCCTATTACAGCCTGCCACTGGCAGAAACTATTCAATGTCTTATCTGCATGATGAGTAATATGAAGTCCTGGCTACAACAAACAAGAGTGTATGCTTAAAAGAGAATAACAAAGCAACTTTGCCTATATGATCAACATATGTGTATGTGTATCATATGTGAATCATATGATTGGATTCATTAGGGAACCATGAAAAAAGGCATCACATGTGAATCATATGGCAAATCATATGATCCAATGATCTTCCACCTACATGTATGAAAATCACGTACGACAAAATCGACTATGCGCAATATCAATTTTGAAATTATTCTTCTTTTTTCTTTATTTTGGCAAATTTTCAGAGAGATTTTATAAAACATGAATGACCCAGTTGATAAATCTTACCTCTTCATTGTCCAGTACAATGAGTCCCACTAATATAATGTTAACTTTATAACTTAAAGAATTGTCCTGAAACAACTGAGATACCTGTAAAACAAAGAGAATCTCTTGGAATGAGGGTACATTTCTTTCCCATTAAATTTATCTGGTTTTTATTAGAAACTCAGAAAAATACAAATATCTGACTTACAATATTGAATATGCTGAGTATGTATGTTGTGATGTTTTGTCTTCCATGTTTCCAATATACATATTTATCTACAACGACTAATATCTCCACTGATTTCTCCCGCACACCTCGGGAAATTCGCTTTGCGGAGTGACGTTTCCTCCTTGTGGGATTAAAATATCTGTTGGTATTTTCATGATGTGGATAATCTGTTGAAACATGAAAAAAGGAAATTTATTTTATTGTTCCTCATTCAAATCACCCACCTCTCTCTCTCTCTCTCTCTCTCTCTCTCTCTCTCTCTCTCTCTCTCAGACAGACGCATCCAGAGAGTGAGCACAAAAGTGAAGGAGGGAGACAGAGTAAAGAAAATGTAATCTTGTCATTTGCCAAACAGCCTCAGTCTGCTTATAAATACACTGGAAGGAATATTACAATAATCACAATTTTGTGTAAATGCTCACATGTTTGGCTATCATAGAAATGAGGAGTATTTTGTGCTATGGTGGAGCGTTTGTACATGATGTGGGCTTGCTGAGATTCTGTGGCTCCCTTCTGTAGTGGCATTGTCTCAGAGTGAGGCTCAATCACATAATCATCATCTGCTGTTCTCAAAATTCCTGTCTGCAAGCAAAATGGGACAAAGTATTTTATAACAAGATTTTCATATGATTAATATCTGTTATTTCTGGCCTCTTTACAGCTAAAATTACAGCAGTCAGACTATTCTATTTTTTACTTTAGTTTAACAGCATAAAAATGCTCCCTATTTTCATTGACATGTGTACGTCTCTTTTTCAAATAACACATGGAATCTTAACAGCTAATGTACAGTGTGTCTGATTTATGAGTTTTCACTGAAATTTAAAAATTACACTTGTAGAACCATTAGGATACTCAACAGTGCCAATTTTCCAAATGCAGGTTATCTCAATGGGGCCATCTCAGATCAAGTTCAAAGGGGTACGCTAATCACCCTTTATCTATTGAAATATCTAACATACTTCAGGTCCCAGTAAGTTTGGGGTGTTTAGGGTGCACTAAAACAGTTTGCAGCTGTAAGGAGCATGTTTATCTACCCACCAACTATCGCTTAAAAAGTGACAACCTTCCACTGACTAAGTTGTTGACCTTTGTTTGGCTGTTTACGAGTAATTTGACAAAGATCATAAATCCCACAAAATTTGGTTTTAACGATGATTGTCATCAAGAAGGAATGTCTTGGGTTCTCAGCATTTTTTGGCCCCTTTAATTTTTTTTCTGTACTTTTTACTGATGACAAATTAAATACGGTAGTGCTCTCGAAAATTTATCTCACAAAGATAAAATGCTCTTAAATGTTTCTTGGCATAAAGTTATGGGAAATATTTGGATTTAAATTTATTTTTGTGGTGAAAGTAAATCATTATTATCATGATTAACAGATATCTTTGATTTTAAAGTTTAAGACTTTTAGGAAAGGCCATGAGCAGGTACTTAGTGAGGGAAAAGCCTTATAAGAAAAACTGGTACCAAGGAAGAAAATTTTTGATAAATATGGCATGGTCAATGGAAACAAATGAAAAATCAATTAATCCACAATACCCAAGATCAATTTAATTCTTCAAACCTCCATGCGGATTCAACAGAAATACTTTGGACTATTGTCATGGTCAAAAGCTATACATGTAACGATACTGATCAAAGGTACTGTTCTTGAGCAGTCTCATCCAAAGAAAACTCAAAATCAAAATTGCATTTATGAACCTCTTATAGATCAAAGCATTGTTTGTTTTAGTTTCACAAGTATGCGAGAAATTATATTTCTCAAATGCTACAAACTTTATGCAATATGTATTTCAAAAGAGAACCTACATCTCTAAAACCATAACCTTTGACCTGATGACTTGTAAAAGAATCGGAGAAATTGAAACTAGCACAATTAGCAATGAATTCATAATAGTTAAAGCAATAACATGTCTGACTGCCTTGAATTTAGAGATCAATCTTAATTTTAAACATTCATTTGGTAAGTAACAATTTAGACTTTCTCTATTCCATTAAGTAAAGGTAATGATTAACCTGCATAGAAACTTGGGTAATTCATTATTCCACTTGACCAATGTTGCAACTTTACCCAATATTTGCCATAGAGAAAGAATCATTTGTACACAGTTTAAAAAAATTAAATTAAAAATGCTTGAATTAAATCAGTACCTTGCATGGAAACTTACCACACCTCCACACAAGGATAATGCTACCTCGGTGGAGTGAGACAGCAGTCTTCCTTTGAATTCACAGCCACTAGAGTGCTCTTCAGCCTCGTTACTATGGTTACTGTTACCATGACGATAGTACACTTTAAAGCCTGGAGCCAGTATACTGGATGAGGTATGAAGATGGAGACGGAATGTTTGGTTGAAGCCTGTGATGTTGAGATGAAGTTGTTTGGTTGATCTGTGATGTTGAGAGCTGTGAGTACTGTTCCAGTGTGAGAGGAAGCTGCCATTATGGTCAACGATAATGGGAAAGACAAGTTGGTAATCTACAATGGAGGAAAAATATCATAACATCTTTACTCTTCATTCACCTCACAAACAATTACTAACACATAAATTTTTCTTGCAATAATTAAGAAAGATGCAATCATCTATAATTCATTTTTTATCTTGGAAACCTCAATGCATAGAGGATTCAAACCACAAACCTAAGGAGGGTTTTCTTTCCCACTGTGCATTTGAGGAAAGCCCAAAGATAAAGATGTCATGAACTTCAAACAAATTCAGTAGTGATATGCTCAAGATCACCTTTTCATGTCTACAAGTTTAGCTCAAATAGTCTGAGGATGCTGCTCATAAACCACAAAAATGTGACTTAAGTAGCAGAAAAAGGCTTTCTGAATCACATGTAACAAAGATCTCGAGGCAAGGTATTTTTTAAAAGCCTGCAGTTTTATTCTAATAAATTCTAAAGTTTGAGTAAAAATATGGTTAGTAATGATCATATGCTTTGTGTGTAATCTTTCTGAAGCAAACTTATTTTGTCTCGACCTGCTGGTCGTTAAAGTGCTTTGAAATTTATGTAATCGCTCCCAAATAATACCTTGTGGTTTACTCAAAAACTCAAACAAATTACACATCAAGACATAAACTTTATATTTTAGGTTTCCTCTGCCCCCATTGTCTATGGCAGTATGAGTAAATTCAAAACAACTACAACATATTCTTTGCTGATGGATATTTCAAAACATCATTTTTCACACTGTGAAATCTTCTTTCATGATCTCAGGCCAATTATAAATATTATCAAGGCTAGCATAAACAGGTAGATATGGCACTCATCATCAGCAAGTATTACCTACTGCAGAACTGTCAAAAGTAACACAGATGGGTTGCACCTTGTCTGCTTCGCAAAAACAGACTATTGTTGAGACCTTGTTTCGTAGGAGTCTCTTTTTTTCAATTTTTTCATTAACTTTCTATCCATATAAAATTTACCATAACTTATCATATACATGTTTATTAAATATTGCTGTTTTGCTATAATTGATACAGGCTAATTTGTATCTCTGTTCTTTCCAGTATCTAGAATTAAGTCTATTTCTTCACTCATGTCCCCAAAATGATTATGGTATTCAATACTAAGAGAAAGAGCTGACTTTCAGTGCATTTTCAACCCATTCAAACCCAGAGACTTTCGAAAATACAACAGACAAATTCCAATTCACTACATGCACATTTATCAGCAAGTCTCTGAATCAGATTTATCAATAATCTATTAACATTATTTTAACATAAACATTAAGTTTTTGTCTCCTCCTTTTTCACAGAAAAGATATCTATCATGGCCCCTAATCAATTAAGCTTAATCCCTTAAATATCAGTTTATGTCTCTTCCGCAATACATCTTATCCCTGCCTTTAAAACTCTGCCTGAGAGGGTGAGTAACTGATCCCTTTCCTGCTGGGGAGACTCCAAACAGTAACTTCCTTCAAAGCCAAGCCTGCAGTCAGAGTTGCTCTGTACGGTAATGAAGAAGTATCAATGGCTTAACATCTCTGCATAGCCTTCTTCCATGGTAATCCAAGTTTTTCAGGGTAGATTAATGGAGGATTAGTGTTGGATATCACTAAACTTCAACATCTTTTGGACCTGTGACTTATGGATCACCGTTGTGAATGGATTATCCAATTTCACAGTCGGTTGGAAGATCAAACTTTTCTCTAGAGGGAGATTTTTTGCAGGGGAAAGAAAATCTTAATGGTGTCTTTTGATCCAGACAAAATTTGTATTATAAGCCACATATTTCCTCTAGAGATTGTTTGACCAAATTTTGCAGTAGTATCTCAACTCCTTAATATCAACATATCAAAACTTTATTTATATGTATAATGTATAAGCAATATAAAAGTTTTTATGCTAAATTCACTAGGTACTGCTGTTGAAAATAAAATTGACTTTGGCATTCATTACAATTAATTTGTATAGTGCTTAGAAATTACAACATTTAAATTTTCATGGACAAGCAAATTTTTACTATTTCAACAGCAGCTAGATATATTGCTATAATCCAAAAATGCAACTGTTCATTACATGATTCTAATATCCTGACCATTTATTATCTTATGTTCTATGTCTATCTTTACTTCATATAGAGGTCTGAACTATGCGCTCTTAACCTTGAATCCAGCTAACCTTTTTCTATGAAAAAAGTGAAATATTAATTACAGAGGGACAAACAGCTGGAAAACCTTAAGCTGTGGGACAACCATTAAAATACAAGGATTTTTGGAGATATAACTCATCTCATGTTCTAGAAACACATAACATATATAAAACTGGCATTCCTATTTCATTTTTCTAAAATTAATCCGTTTGTTATCAACATATCATCATCTGAATCAGACTACCGGTATTCCATTAATCAATTTGAAAAAATTACATTTTTCAAATGAATACATGTAATAACCTCCTTATTTTCTAATTTCTAAGGGGTACTGAAGATTCAAAAGAAGCAAATTAAAGATGACAATAAACATAATAAGATTTCAACTGTATTATCCAAAATTGATTTCAAGGCTGTTTTTAAATGATATTGATCATCAAAATTCAATTTTCCAATTCAAAATGTCAATCAAACTTTACTTTCTTTTATTCTGAAAAGGAAAAATTAATTGTCTTTTTGACATGTTCAAGGATATTATTTTATCTTGGTATAATCTTTACACACTCCGAATGATTTTGATATAAAAATGATTTCAATTTTTAAAGCTAATCCCTTTGATATTAAATGTTCGTGAAGAAAAGAGCTGAAAATTGCAGAATTGGTTTAGACAGTCACAGCCACACGGAATCTTCTGCTTGACCAGACATGCTACATAAGGCGAAACGTTGTGGTGACTTGAGCATAAAGGCTGCTTAATCGAAGTGATGAAAGCGACAAGCCAGTCGGGCGCGATTTACAAAACGATTTACAAATGACACCTGTTATCCGTGTGATCTGGTCTTGTCTTCCTGCATCAAGTTACTGAATGATAGATGGATTTAGATGATTGACATATCTTTTCACATTAAGAGAAAATGAGGAGATGACAAGAGTTAAGGAATGTCAGACTTCGAGAAAAGAAGAATTAAGGGCTCTGAGATCAATTTTCCATTGTGAAATACCAAAAAAAATAAATTGAGAAAAATAAATTAAGAAGAAAAAAAGCTGTTGTACCTTCACTGACTTTGGCCCCTGAGATTAATGCTACCTTCATAAACGTACATATCTGAAAAAAGAAACACAAGAATGCATTAGTTTTTGCCATACTCCAAAAACTGTAGGGCAACGCATGACTATACAGTTTAAATACAGTTCTTGAACAAGGTGACAAAACGCTAAGAAATCTGGGGACTTTTGATCATAATTTGTCACCATGTCTTAGGAACAATTAGTATAGGCTTGTTTAGTAGACCAATGGATTAACCAAAAAATTCCAACATGGCTCCGGTATTTTTTGAAAAGACATTGACTAAGCGCAATTTGTCTATCGATCTTTATACATGACAACCAGTGGTAGTGCACATGCAGCACTATAGAAAAGCATGCATGTTTTACAATTCATTTGGTGCAAACTGGAGGTGCAAAAACTTTGGGGCCATGTCAAAATTAATTCTAAGGCTTTACGCAGAGATAAGGTGGGATGTTTTATGATGGCTCTTTTTTTTCTTAATATGTTATCCGGAGTAATTAGAGGTATCCTGGAATGCGGGATATTGTTTTCCTATCTTTTGTCACATCAAAAGAAAGTTTCCCATAATACCCTGCTGATAAAGTGCTTAGTCGTTCCCCTGTGCTACCAACTTATACCACCCTGAAGCAATAAGGTGATTTGGAAGAAACCAAATGTCAAGTCTATATTTGCAATAAATAGATGCTCAAATTCTCTATCTCCTTCTTGAAGTCTCATTTTCATAACCAGGTTACATGTTTCTTTGTGGGCATATATCATGACTGTTGAGTACCCCTCCCCCAAACTAGAAAAAAAAAGAAGAAAAAAAAAAAAGAAACCGAACATAAAAATCAAAGGTTTCTTTAATTGAAACAGAAAACTACATCAGTAGATTCCAAGTAGCAATTAAGACAGTCCTGTAGACAATTGAACACTTGACTCAAAATGATGTTCTTTTCCTTTTTCAATCAACGCTGACACCACGCTCTTTGAAAATGAAACAAGGCTTATAATAATCCATTCATAGGCGCAGCAGGAACGGGAGACATTCTATCAGCAATGATGTAACCTTAAACAAGAGATTGATGAAGATCCCTCAAACTCTATACGGTTGTGTCGATATCGGTGAATAATATTGGTCTGTATTCATAGTAAATTATGTGCTTTCTAACTCAAACTTTGGAGGTTCCATATGGGCAATTAAGATTTCTTTATTCAGGGGGTTTACAGTTGAAAAAACATATTGTTTCTAAAAATCTCATTCATTAGATCGATATATCAATGCCTTCAAAGAATCTCGGGATGGTCCTTCATAGTTAATGTCTGGATATTCTGATTTCCGTGCAGGCGTCAGTTCAAATATCAAACATCTTAATATCTTAATTTCATTCATAATACTCTATCCCTGTTTTAGATCTTAATATTTCAAGTTTCATGGCTGGTAATGTTGTCAGATGTCACATTAAGCTATGAGCAACTGGGTGGGTATATAAACCACATAGCAACCATAGCATTATGGAGTTATCTGGTGTTGGTATAATCGGGCCATATCAATTCAGATAGTATACCCCTTAACTTGATATACTCTGTAGCGAGATTATTTCATATATCTTGGTTGATTTATAGACAAATAATTGTACAATATATTGCAAAATGATACCATATCTCTTCAAAAGAGCTAAAATCTAACCCCATAATTGTAAAAAGATTTATATTATTACTATACTCGTATCTCGAAAAAATCACAGCCTAGCAGAGTTTTTATAGTGTAATAGAAGACTCCAAACCCCATAAGCATGAAGATTTACATATATTAGCTACAGAGGAGCATAATAGATATGATGGTATTAAAATACATAGACTGTCAAAAACTTATTATAATCCTCAGTTAGGTAATTGAAGTTCATATTCCAATGAAGTCGCAACATACAGCGATAAGAAGGCTTCATAATCTTGTATATGAGCTGTATACATCCGAGAGATACACCAATGCTGATATATCCAAGATCTTCAAAGAACCCTGTATCAGCTAGTACAGATATATGACTTGGAAATGTTCCCTCTTTTAAAAATTTTTAATTAAATTCCTTACAATTTCAAAAAAGGTCATACATCAAATTTTAATATTTGAAATAATAGAATTGTGGACTTCAAAACATGCTCTTTTCAGAGGCAATAGTGCCCTGTTCTATTTGCTTTATCCCAGTCGCCCCCCTACACTTAATCTAAGAACATTTCCTAAACATCTGATGTTTCACTTATTAAAGGGTCCCCTCCTCTTCTTTCGCCTATCTGCTGGCTTTTATAGAGCTAGAAGACAGACCAATTGACCTTTATGATTCCAAATGCATAATCTTGTTAAAATGAAAAAACAATTTATCTGGACTGCTCTCCTTTGAAGATCTCATGCTTGTATTTACACGAGATTAAGTCCAACATTCACTTTTCTTCTGTCCATGTCAAAGTGTCATATTTTTTCACTAGCTACTCAGAGCCATGCCTATCTGGGACTGGAATTTGCTTTACTAAAAGGGCGCATAACAGACGTGGGGATTACTTCAGATCTCGCTGGTGTGACCAACTAAAATACCTCCGGAAATATTTTTGACTTCAACAAATCTGTTTCACATCTCCGCGATATTCTACATACACACGTCACAGCCCATTTTTCACTGTACAATAACCTATGATCATAACTCATAACTGGCCATATATAACCTTAATGATTCAAAGTATTAAATTTATGTCCCACTTTCCTCCCCCAAACACATTAAAATGTCACAAAGAATATATAGCGAGCTATTGTTTATATTCACTCTCCATATGAAAAGAGTATAGCTCTCTTTCTTTGCTGGTGTAAAAGGGTCAAGTCGCTTCCTCAGACTATGAATTTAGGGCTTGAGACTGAAAACTATAAATCAAAAGGATGTTAAATATCTCTCACAGATGGATGAAGACCTACAGATTGTTAAACCAGTTCCAAATCTCATTAATACTGAAAATGGGGTTACTGTGGATTTGGGGTTTTTTTTTACAGGAATCTTGAAAAAACCACATGCTGACCTACAAGGGAGTCATATGATGTAAGAATTATAGGAAAATTGACTAACACAATTAGTGGGCATCTGTTAATATTACAAAATATTCAGTGTTGTACCCATCCTAATACTATTACAAGGTAGTTAGACTAAAAGAGAGGAACATATGATTTGACAATGTGCCCAAATTCAAGGGTCGTGAATTTTGAATAGAAGTCATGTTGAATTATGAGTTAAATATGTCTTGAATATGATATATCCTTTCAGTGAAAATTAAATTGTAATTGAATTTTAGTTAATAATTTTGGAAATTCTGAAGACAGCTATAGCAAGCTTTGTTAACAACCAAGCCAGCTTTTAAGCTTCCTAATTTTTTTTTCTTAAACACTGAGGCTGAGGACTGACAGCACTATGAGTTTCAATACACATTACCGGTAATTCCAATTATTTTTTTTTTTCAAAGGGAAGCAACTGTTGATAAGACATACAGCCATAAAATCTGCTGCTGCAGCAACTCCCACCATTCATCAACCACCCAGTCAGCAGCCAGTAGACGGTGCGCCACAGAGTGCCACGTGCCAATGTTTTTGTTTATCTGAAGAATTTATTTAACAACACATCCGAGGTGTCAAAGGAACCAGCCCCCAGGAGTGAGCTTTCACAGCTCGGGGGGACATTAACCCACTGCCTGTGTTTGTTTTAATGGAGGATACATGTTTAAAGAACTCAGTTAAAACAACATTTCTACACCATACTGATAAAATTACTTCTGATACCCTGCCATGTTACACAGACAATTACAAGACTCCCAACCCCCAAATCTGTGGAGGTGCACTTATATACATGCATTTATAAATAACTTAATAAATCCTCTTTCTTACAGAAATTCCTTTTTATCTTCTTACATGTAGTTACTGCAACTTCCCTGAAAACAGTTTATGGTCTTTGGTACACCATAACAATTTTAGCTAAGAAATGGGCTTGACTGAAAAAAAAAATGCACTCCCCCATCTCTGCCCCTTTTTTCTGAGAACAAAGTAATATAACTTAAAACTGCTATCTTCCATCTTTCATTCTTTTTCGATATCAAAGCTCAAAGCGCATCAATTATTATTTTAAATTTTGAGAATAGTTACACTGAGCAAGCATCCTCTTTGGAACTGAATTCATCTTAAAAGTTTATCAGTCTATGAAAGGGAGACAATTCACTGAATTAATTCTGCCTAGTGGATTCCAAAGCAATGTCAATGCAAGGCACTGGACACCATCTACAATGGACTAGAATCTGCTCATCTGTAACAGGATACATGTATACCGGTATATAATAACCGAATGCACTTTGTCCATAAGGCGGTGTAGTGTGTCTTGTCTTCAATAAGACTTAATTAAATAATGTATAAGGCAGTACATTTAACATCCAGTTTTTGAACCTTTTGTTGGATAATATATAACCCATATCTACTATGGATTAATTTAAGGTACACTGCAAAGTGCCTTACTTTTTCCTTATATGTTATACTTTTGGGGATTCAGATTTCACACAAAAGTTTTCAAATATCTTTTGCTAATTAAATCAATTTCATTACCATCTACTTTTAACTGTATGTATTTGCTATTCAGTTTCAAATACTAGTACTTGTAATGCATCCACAAGCCAGAACAATAGTGCCTTTCTTTTTGAAGAATCTGAACTTATATCCATACCAGACGGTACATGTACGCTAGTCCAGTCCTCTCCCCTAGCTGACCTCTGGGTTTATCTAGACAGACAAACACAAGGATGAGCTCCTTGATCGCCCGGTATAAATTTTTGTCCCGGAAAGGATTTTTTGCTTAAAATTAATGGCTGTCATCAAAAGAATACAAGCAATGGTATAAGAGCTCCTATATTTTAGCCAAGTAAACATCGTTATTTGACCAGAGAAGTCCATTTTAACTTTGTCCTCAACACGGGTCAAACAGAGTCCACACGAGGGTCAATATTGTGAACATGGATTTATGAGGTAGTTATAACTCTGAAGGATCCATCATTTGCAATTTTAAAAATAGATTAATATCACTTGCTGTGTATATTCTTTTTTACATGGAATGATAAAATACCAGTATGTACTAAAAGGTTCTGCTAAGATTTAGAGGGAATATTTAATGTTAATTAAAAGGAAAAGAACTGAGATTTGGATAATTTAAATAGAAGTAAAATACAAAAATGGAATACACAATGCAAAGTTGTTCTTCGGGTAGAATTCTTCAAAAACTGCATCAAAATCCAGACCATTTACTGCTGAATTTCCACATATCTACTAACTTAAAACTCATAAACTTATTAATTAGTTGAATTAAGACATACGTTTAACTACATTACAGAGATATAGGTATTTTCCTGGAGGTGATTTTATTAGGTTCAATGCTCTCTCTCTCTCTCTCTCTCTCTCTCTCTCTCTGCATGGACAGAGAAAAAAAATCTGTAGGGGGGATTCTTCCCCTTCAAAACTTCCAACCAAGTGCAACATCAAGTTTTCAATTTTTCACAAAAACTCATCACCATATCTTTTTCATGACACAACTTGAACCTATCATACATATGTAATTGACCACACAAGCAGACGGTGAAGCAGATGTTTCAGACACACATCTATTTTCCTTGTGTCACTGGGGCACTGGGTTCTTTATAATTTTTATCCCTGGGACACTTGGCATATATATTATAATTTTTCCAGTGAAGAGGGAATGATGGGCAATTTGATGTCAAAAAACTCTACACACTTTTCTCTGTCTGTGACCCTCATTGCTGAGAATTATGTACTGGTATATTAAGGTGCAAATTTTCCATTAAAAGGCCATATTTATACCAAATTTTAAGTTTTTTACTGTTACTTATTCCTCACTTAAACTAATCTATCAATAAAAAACACATTCTCCCTTACAGAAATCAATCTATTTCTAACTCACATTATACGATCCCTACCAAGAAAATACAAAACCTAGATTTTGTTATAAATATATACTCACAATATTAATGAATTTACATTTCTGATTCATCAGCTTTAATGTACCACAAAGAGTCTTGTACAAGAATTAAACCCAACAATTGAAGGTTTAATTAGAATCTGATTCTATTAAAAAGTTTATCTGACAGATCCGTAAAATTTCACTGATATAATTTTGTGGATTTTCTGTCGCCTGGAACCATCATCACCATCTTGCAGCCTAACAAGTGGTCTCCCACTTCACCTGAACACCTTCATGACATCTATCCCACATTAATACATCTGCAGTGACATATGTCATGTTAAGGACGACTCAAGCTCTGAACTACAGGGGATGGAGATTTCCCCCTCATCCCCGCGCTCGCAGTGTAAAATGAACAAAATTACTGAATGACAACCAAAGAGGTTTGTCAAACTGTTAAAGACGCCTTTTCTAAAAGTACACCTTGCTTTGATGAACAGAGAAATTATTTTGTCAACTGCTTAATTAATACTGTATTCATTTCAGAATATTTCTAAAAATTACATCTTATTTATATTAGCTTTTTTCGTAATATAAAAGATGGGAAAATTATTAGCAAAAACAAGAAACCATTGATCAAAATTTTTCAACTGATGGGTCTTGCAAGCAAAAAAAAAATCTGCTGCAATAAGAAAGGTAAAATTTTTGTTGAGAAGTGGGTTTCTGTAAATGACAACTTACCAGCAATATGTAAAACTTTGCCATTCATAAATCGGGATTTGATATGTCTATGAATTAAACGTATCTACCTATTGAGAAAAGCTTATCATCAATTTATAGAAGATATTCTCACCCAGGTATCAACGTTCGAGAGACCATCCGTGAAATTCAATACCCAGGACTACGATTTTAACCCAATTTTCATCAATGAGCAGATCAAATTATTGCACATTAATCATGACGGCTTTCCTTTTTAATTTGAGGTTTTCATATTACTCTCCAACTGAATGAAAAATGGCCACCTTTCAATTTTTTGATTAATTTTCTAGAAGGAGGTTAAGTCAGGTAATACCTGCATATCGGATACCTTCTATTGTTACAGTCACCATGTTTTTATATATCTCAAAAAAAATCATCAGTGTTTAATGAAACAAAATAAATGGGCAAATCTGCCTACAAGTTGGTTCGGAAATATCAAGTTTCTAGATTTGAAAGTGACGACAAAAACGCTGTAAAATATTAGAAATTACAGTCCACAATAAATCAGAAATGTGGCTGAATTTAAATACAAACGCCAAACACACCTGTGAAATCATTATTTTTTCAACAAATATCTATATGCAAAGTTTAGTGAAAATCACTTAATCGTTTCAGATAAATGTTTTTATAAGTCACAGGTGAACATACTTCATTTCCATATGTTAGACCAACTGAGCTCAATCCTCCAAGTTTTGCCCATATGTGTTTAAAAGGTTTTTGTCATAAAAATTAATGTTTGAAACCTTATAACTCAGTTTCTCTTAAACCTAATTTGTTAACAAGGCAATTTACATTTATATATGATATCAATCCTCCTTAAGTATACACATTCATTATATATCCAAAAATGTGTAACTTATCAATCAAGATTTTTTATGGATCGAGTCTTATAATTTAAATATACAGAAAAAATGAAAACCTGCATTTTTCATCTAGCTGTTCAAGCACTTGTGCAAAAGGTGTTTGCACCATGCAACTCGGTACTAATACCAGTAACTGGAAATGATTTTATCTGCATTTAAGAGTTGGCTTTTATTTACCTGTAAATGATTAAAGGAGATTAAGAGATGTGTTTATACATCAAACATTTACAATAATCAACAGAATCTCACATTAACTTTCATCCGGAAATGTCCACACACCGGCATCAAAAGCCTTTATAAGAATGGACACCGAGTCCATTAAAACTCAGCCCCTGTGCGAAAAAGACCATAATAATTTCTTGATAGGAACAAAAGAGAATTAGGATAAAAAGACGGTGCCAGGGACCCCTCTCAACCACCCTCACCTGACAGGTATACGACCTAAATGTCATTAAAGTTGTCACCAACAAAAAGACAAACCAAAAGACACTACAATGTGTGGAAAGTCCATGATGGAGAGAACTTCACAGAAAAATACCCTTGTTGCAATCATCTCACATGAAAGCCAATTAATTCAAATATGTAAAGGCTCAAAGGAAAAATATGATTCTATGATTTACTGGTATATTAACAAATAACAAAGCAAGAGTATTTGTAATCAAAGAAGATCGGTAGCAAACAGCTTCACAATGACCTGTTTTCTGTAAATAATTTATGCAATAATGCCTGTTATGAAGTGAACATTTGTTATTTTACAGAAAAATGTAAACTTTTATATTTGTTCAGTGAAATCTTTCTGAGGCAAATCAATTCATGTGATGTCTTTGGTTTGTGACAAGCAGACCAGTGTAAGAGTCAGGGGGTGCAGCCACACACACAACCTTTAGAGGGAGTAATTTTTCAAAAAGTTCACCAAAAGTTTAGAAGATTTACAAATCAAACAATACCATTTTTATTCTCCCCTGAATTTCACTAAACAATCAAGTTAAATAGGGGATTGAGAATGCACTTGTATTAAAATGCTAATCTTATTAATTTAACATGGTTGAAGTTAATCAAGTAAAAAATATTACTTTGATTTTTGTCCCCTCTGGCTTCTAAAATGACACATTAGCCACATACAATGGTGCCTGCAGTTTTCATTCCATGTCCAAATATATGCGAGTCACAAACTTTTTCAATGGAATTAAGAAATCTTAAACTAAATTTGAAATGACTAGCAGACAGATTTACTTTCAAAACAAAAACTTTACCTATAACTTTAAAATCTCTTAATCCTGGTACTAAATAATCTCATTCAAGATATAATTAGTTTATGAATAGTTGTGGTTGCAATGGAAAAAAAATTAAAATTATATGTCAACAAAATGATAAGGTTTAATTGAACTTAATTTTTGCTCTAAAAATGGCGCAAATGTCTGATCCATTATACAAATACATGCATTGTGGGAGCAATGGAAATTGAATGGTATCACAGACAATGATCAAAATTAGACATGGATTTGTCTGGGGAAAATATTTGAAGTTATTTTACTTTTGAGAACAGTTGAATTGATATCAGTAAAGCTTACTTTCAATTCAAAATATAAATTCATGCATGTAGCTATGATATCTAAGAGTTTAACTGAAGAGCGTATTTGAAGGATTCCTCTCTGAACTGAAATATTTTCAAGTTTGCTTGTGCAGTGATCGCAGACAAACACTACAAATTATTATCCCCAAAAAATTTCTGAGAATTAGGCACCATTGAAAGCACTCTATTGTATCTCTAAAGAAAATTGTACTCGAAGTTCATCTCGAACAACACCTCATAACAGAAGAATATGCATTGTGCAGACGCACCTTATCAAAGAACACAGCTTTGCAATAATAATCCAACTTCCTGTCTGCAGAAACTAATATTGCACAAAGGCATAATACTGTTTGCATGTAGGTAAACTAATCCAAAGCCCCTTGCACTGCGGGATATTTTATATATATTACATTAAAAAATCTGACTTCAAAAAATAATCTGCTAAAACGCATTTTATTACAACCCCTGCATTAAATTAAAATAATTTGAAATGAATCCCATCTATAAAATATTGTGTGATTTTGTCAAAGCAATAAAAGCCAGTTTTGTGTAACAATGATAAGGGAATGAATGCGTGCCTCCATCTGACAGTTCTGACAGCCGCGGACCACCACCCCCAGACTCGGCCACTGTGGCACATTTTAGCTCACCTTCACAATACTCTGCATGCAATGTATAACCAAGTTTTGTCTATAATTACATTTAGCATGCTTATTTTTATCTTTTATTTTGAAGTGCCTCTTGTAATATCAGTATATAAAGAAGAGCAAAAAATGTTTAAATTTTTTCTTCAACTTTTTTATTATTTTTTCAAAACAAACCATTACAATTTCCTAATTATTAAAAGCACTCCAGGTTAGTGTACTTTGTTTCCCATGAATATAAACACGGTTAACTTGTTCTCACACTTCATTAGTTATTTTATGACATGTATACAATATTTTGTTCTAATCTAATGAACACACATTGTGAAACGTTTATCTTAGGTTGAGCTATACAGGCCTCTTGAGCAACACCTGCAGATTGTCAGACAGCTATGATGTTCAGTTAGATAAATTAAATTTTCCCTGTCAACTGCAAAAAATGCTAATTGCATACAATGAGCTCAGTACAATGGAAAAATAATGGTGGCCCCTTTATAGGTTATCTGTGCAACATCTTATTTTTTGTTGTATGCTCTCTTACAAAAAAACCAGTAGAATATGATTGATTATGTGTAAGGCTGAAACATTTTTGTAGACAAAAACCCCTTTAAAGTGCAATAAAAAGTTTTTATTAAGTATCTCAGACACTGCAAACAAGAATGCATGTCGTATAGAGTTTGCATCTGTGGTTGTCACACAAGGGTCGATGCGCATCTCGTTTGTGACAGGGGTCATATATAAATTTGTTGATTATCAGATATACGGAGTTAATTTACAATTACACCAATTGCATTTTAACCATGGCATAAATGCTCTATGGGTGGCAGGTATGTTTAACAAAAAGATAAAAGATGTCTTGAAGAACTTCTTTATTGTGTGAAGTGCTATAGGCCACCCAAAAACACAAGCCTGTTCTGTTTTACAAGATAAATGATCCAGTCTATAAATTTTACAATGTAAAGAAATTTCATTAATTATTTTGACATTTTTGTAAAACTTTTAACTTTTAAGCCAAAAAAAACCTGAAGTGAACACAAGACCGAATGCACATGAATTTGATTAAAATATACTGCATGACAAAAGTTATCAAAATTGGCGATCATCCTTCCCAACTGAACCTCATTCATTAGAGAAGAAAGTAATCAAATACATTAAACATTAAAATAACCTTTTAAAAAAATATAAAATGCTATCAGAGATACATGTAGCAACCGCTGTGGTATCATTGGGCCTGAATTTCAGCACCCAAAGATTGTAAGAAACCTTTAATTCACAGTTAACAGTACTTTTCAGACTGCCTTTGTGCAGCATTAGCTAAGCCAACATAAATTTTTAAAAATCAATTTACCACATAGATTCCATAGATTTGTAATAAAGAACTTTATCTATTTCCTTCAACATTCTTATATTCTTATTTGCAATATCCATTCTTAACTAAAGAGGCCCGCATATGATATCAAATACAAATTTAATTTGTCAAAATAAAAAAAACCCCATAGATCACAGTAATTTATAATAGAAATTTGTTTTCATTCCCTAGGATACTTATATAGACAAACAAAAGAAATTGACAGTGTAAGTATAGTTAAAAACAATGAAACTCATCAACCAATACCCATTGACTTGTAATTTCTTTAATATATTAAAAGCAATCCAATTTTACAGAAAACACTGAAAATATCTATAACTGATGATAAATACCAGCCATAACAAACAATAACAATAACTTTAATACATGTAATAAAATTCCTAGTCAGCAAAACGATGATGCAAACCAAAGGCCCTCATTCAACATGGGAAACTTTTCCTTGAAAGATAAAACAAAGTCTTGAAAATTTACCTCCAACAAATTCCGACAAGTTGCCAAAATTGTGGAGCACTGCACGCAACCTTATTGTTGTCTCCGTCATTGTAATCAAGGAGATGTAAATAAAGCCTCCCGAAAGACTAAACCACACCAAGGAATTCCCCTATAAAACAATACCACCTGGCCACAACCTTGCTGTGTATTGTTTCACAGACCCCCCTAACCAACGTGTGTGTTTGGACAATGATCTGGTAAAGAAGGGGTCATGATGAAGTGCCAATGAAAGGAAAAGCTCACAAAATTCAAACGCTGACATTTATGGACTACCTACTGCTTTGTTGAGGAAGTTTATTTGAGGCTTGTAGAACTGCATAAGTTTAAGGAACTACAATATAGATTCATGCTGCAAAGCTGCTGCAACCTGCAGCATCAGTCACCTGTTAATTGTGTTATGTGTAAATATGAGGAATTTTCAGCATTTCAAGAGATGCCAATTGCTTTGCTGTTAGAATATCATAAAATATCTGTTATATAGCAAAAACTCTTCAGTTTATGTTTCCAATATTCTGCACTGAAGCATCCCATTCATGCCATGAATTACTGCATTGATGAATTACGCAAGGAAGTGACATATCTTTGTATTTGCATGAAGCTGAGACAAGCAATACAAGCTGCATGTACTATACATCAAGGAACACAATCCTTTTTTGTGTAATGTTTAACGTGCATATAAATTGCATCTGATCATGACCCTTTATATACTTTGTCAAAAAATGTATATGACCTTCACCCTTCACTCTTGAATGCCATTTCAGTATTTTTTTTTTCTATAACCTTGACCTTTATTCAACATTCCTATCAAAATTACATCCTAATGATATGCTGTGACAAAATAATGGTTAATCAACAGAATTAAATATGATTAACATTAATAAAACCAAATCATCGTGACATCTGTTTTTCATGGTTTACATGTATTAATCCCTATCATAATGAGGTAGTTTTGGTTATATAAATGGATCATGGATATTGGCATGAACAGCTCAGTGGTTGAAGACTTGAAAACTGTGGTCCTAAGTTCAATTCCTTGCCCAGCCAAACATTTTAATTTCTTTGCTAATGCAACTTCAAACATGGATCTCTGACAAAGCATTAATAATGAAATATGATACACTTTTCTGTTGACCTTATGATTTAAGGGTAGATTAGGATGAATTCAAAGCAGTTAATGCACAAAAAACCAGCATTAATGTATCAGATTTTTATTTTGCAATTCTTATTAATATAAACTACAAATTAATAATAATTCATAGATATCAAATTGTGCTGTGTGTCTTCAAAAGTTAAGAAAATACAAGTTAAAGTCTCTATATCTACAGACTGAGTTATAAATGTAAAATATTGCATTCATCTCTCCATTAAATGTCCCTGAATGTGTGATCCCTACTTTGTGTTTTGGATGGTACTTCAGACCCTATGTTATTGACAGACCTGACAGGGCACTGGATTGTGTGTATTGACATTAAGTTTCTCTGGTGGATACTGGTTAGACAGTAGCACTATTGTGTTAATTGTCTCCACATTGAGCTTCTTTGGGACATGTTTTTACTTTCTCAATGAATGAGTGTTCATGATTACAGTCTGTAGATATGAATGATATATTCTGACAGAAAAGGTGAAGAGGGGACTTTGGTATGTATTTGTAAAATACAATGCAACCAATCCACAATGTAGCTAATTCATACTCACTCACAGCAACCAATCCACAATGTAGCTAATTCATACCAACTCACAGCAACCAACCAATTCACTTTGCAACCTATCCATATTGCAAACAATTTAGGCTGCAACTAACCCACACTACAGCTAAAACATACTGCAACACATTCACACAGCAACAAATTCGCAACCAATCCATATTGCACCAAATCCACATTGCAACCAATCCACATTGCACCAAATCCACACTACAACCCATCATTCCACAACCTGAAGCAAATCCACACTAAATCCAAACCACATTACATCCAAATCACACTGCAACCAAACTAAACTGTAACCAATCCACTCTTATGATCCAAATCCCCCAAAAACCAATCCACACATCATCCAAACTATTGACACTTTCACCCCCCTCTTTTGGATAAAACCTACACAATAAATCCATAGAGAATTACATCTAATGCCCATCAAGGAGACAATTAAGTTAGTGAACTTATAATGTATGATTTCTTTGGTTCTTTGGGTCAATAAAACAAGCTTACTCTAAACCACTTCAAATGACAAATCTCCCAAATACTGCATTAAGGCACATTTTGGATGGCACCATTCAGACTAGCTACTTTTTTCCATTATAAATCGTCTTTTAATGCAAAATAGCATGTAAATATACTACCATGCTACATAATTAAGTTGCCATGCAAGATTATAGTAAAAGCCTTATTAAATGTATGTAAAGGTTCTAAATTTTCATTCTCTTTAGGTATACAAATTTTTCTTATCATTTCTAAGTATACCAGTAGCTGCAAGTTTGTCTGTTAAAAAGTTGAATAAAAGGCACAAGTATGCATGGTATCCAGTTAACAGTGCAATATTAAATGTATATCATCATAAAATTTCAAACTTCAAAGGTCAAATGGCATAACCTTTATTGTTATTTCAAAATATGAAACTTAAAACCATTGGTTATTTACTCAACTCACTACTGGTAGTTTAGTCATGCTTGTAAAACCAGTACCAATTGTACATGCATAATATACTGTTAATAAAAAATATGATGTCCCCAAAAATTGTACAAAAACTTTATATAAATTTTGAAATAAAAAAAAACAACCTAATAAAGTATTTTTATCAAATTGATTTATCATAAATCATATTTTAAAAATAATTTAAAAAGTTCATAATTTTTAGCTGGTACCATGTAATCTAATTTTAAAAGAACAATCATGCATGGTCCGAAAAGATGAATTTTAATAAATTAACACTAAGTTGTAAGTTATTATAAGATTTCCATATCAAAGGGGTCATCATATTGTATTGTTGTATTGTTATATTGTTGAGAATACATGCAAGACAGAAAAAAGAAAACAAAAAGTTTTCATTCACAGTTACACAAGGTTTCCATAAATGTTGCAAAGCCAAACATATAAAGGTAAAAAAAAAAGAACACACAATTGTGAAAACCAATTAACTTGAGTGTAAAGATAATTAAATTCCACAATAAAAAGTCTAAGGATCATGCAAGGCTATCAAATGGTTGGATTCCAATTAACAACCCATCGACCTTGACACTGCTATTTACCCTGGAATAATATGACTATAATATCTTTAGATTTGGAGACCAGGGATCAAAGGATTACCAATATCTCATCTTATCTGGAGGAGAAAGCACACTGTTACACCAATATCTTGCACAAAATTTAATGAACAGATTTAAAACAAACTTGTCACATCTGTGTC
The DNA here is from genome assembly GCF_025612915.1 of Magallana angulata. Lineage (NCBI taxonomy): Eukaryota > Metazoa > Mollusca > Bivalvia > Ostreida > Ostreidae > Magallana > Magallana angulata. Next base: position 28,695,615 of record NC_069116.1, read on the forward strand.
ACCTTAAACTTTTAAACAGTCCTCTCCGTTTTGGAGACAGAAAATTTTTTCGTACACCGTTGATGCAATACAATTAAATCGTTTTACGGAGTTCTTTGAAACAGACTTGACAAGGTTCACGAAGTCTTGGAAAATCAGGTGACATATTTTACGAGATACTTAACAACATTACTATCAGATAAAACATGCAACTTTATCTTCTGTCGGTGCATGATAGCTATTGCAATATTTAACACGCAGGCAAAATAAAGGGGGAAATAAGAAGAATATACTTACATAGCAGAAACTCCACACACTTGCAATGATCATTGTTTCATTCAAGTCTCATATAATCCATTCATAGTATAAACATTATCTTCAACATCTTCTCTTCACATTTTTCTGATCTGGTTTTTATGATTTCAAGATTCCCCTCTCTTTTTTTCTATCAAGCTTTTCTCTCTATTGCAGTTTTTCTTTCGTTTGAAATGCTGAGTTTTTTTGCAAATGTTTCTCGTATCATACCTTGAATTACAATTAATTACTCATGATATGAATGAAATCGTTTTGTCAGTAAGAAGTGTTTGGCTACATTTAATTTCTGGCATACATCTATTTCTCAGAGGGCTCTCACTCTCTCTCTCTTAATGTTTATCATAACCTGCCAGGCGAACTTCAGAATTCTTCATCCATTAAAAAAAATGACAACTTTTTAATCTCTGCAATTCTGAAAACTTTCTTCAAATTTCATGCCCTCTGTCATATTATTTTGGTATTTGCCAATGCATCTCTTTCACTCTTTTATCACCAAATCATTAAAACAACTGCTCCAAACTCTGTCTTAACATCAATCAAAAATAAGCCTCCTTCAGCAAATGTAAAAACTGCAGCATCACATATACATCTCCTACTATATGAACAAACAAACTATTACAGCACTTCATAAAATGTTTGCTGGATTAAATAATCATGTAAATAATTCCCACTTAAATTTGTCACAATCAAACACCCAAATCAGCAGGTTTAATAAGTCAACAAGAAAAATCAAGAGTTTAAGTAGTCCAAAATGTAACAAATTCATACTATACACCAGAAGTGTGCATTATAGTAAAAGGCCATCAGCCAATCAGGAATCGGCTAACAACAGGTAGCTTATACCACAGAAATTTGATAACAGTGTCAAAATTATTAAAGGGCCAGAGAAGCTATAACAAAAAATACCTTTGCTCTCTGTGATACTCAGACTATACTAATACACATACCTTGAGGAGTATAGAACTTCATAATACATATATACAAAAACCATGTGCACTCAATTTTGAAAGCTGAGCAGAGCTAGAGAAATGCAGACCTTGCAATTTCCAAGCCATGTTCAATAATTGGGGTGTTACCTTTGAGTTTTACCATTATCTATTTCTCTCCTTAAAAAATATTTTTTTTTATGAGAAAAGACAAGATTTAAACAGTTTTATTATTCTTTTAGGGTAGGAAAATATCTCTCAAGAGAAATTTCTGTCACGACTGAATAATAAAAATTGCTTCACAAATGCAGTTTTCAAATACGAGGCAGAGAGGGATATATGTTGTGTTATTTAAACAGGTTAAAATTTGATGCATTTTAATCCTAATGACATCCAATGCATTCATTGTTATTCATCTCCAAACTTCTCAATGAATAATACACTTTAGTGAGGAATTTATTGCACATTATTGCCCCGTTATTCTGAGTGCCACAATTTACAAAATATTTTTCTGCAATTGTGAGAACCTAATTATGTTAGCAAGAACATGTTCTAAATGGGTTGTTCTCAAAATGTCCGACAGAAATCTCGATGTCCATTGTCACACTACAAGCGATCTGGGAGAGTAGACATATTTTATGTACTAAACTACCTTTCACATGTAGAATATATCATTATGTAAAAACGTTTAAAATGTATTTAAAATGCTCTAAAAAAAAATTTTAACTCTGAAAAAAAAATTATGCATATTTGTAATTATTGCAAATACCTATTAATTTACACTAAAAACCAGACAAAGTGTGAAGGTTTTATGTTTCATTAAGATCTATTAATCGTTTGATCATTGGAAGTAACACCCTCTATATAGTTTCATAGATAAAAACTAATTTGAGTGTCATATTTTTTTGATAATAATTTAACTTTTAAAGACAAATCATTTATCTCATCTGCTAAGCAATAAGGTATATATTGTATCTGACAGTAATTCAGACTTGCAATATGGCTGGTTGCACAAATGATCAAGTGTTCTTGAACACGTACATATCGTGATTCAAGTTGGGCAATAATTAGTTAAAAATCAGTCTAAAACAGAAAATCAGTTTATCATTTCATCTCCCATGTTGCACCTGAATTCCTCCACCTTGCAATTACAATGAAGGGTAAAGATCTTTATACCTTTTTTTGGCTAAGTTGTGAGCAGGTGCATTTCTCTTCTCTCTCTCTCTTCTCTCTATTTTTCTTGAAGTTACATCAAAATTCAACCTTCATATCTAGGTAGACCATAATCATTATATAAAAAAAAGTGCAGCAAGAAACAAGATGTGAGTGATTGTAATCGAGCAAACCTAACAAGGACACCTGCAATTTTGATCATGTTCTCGACAACGTTTAATTCCAAGATGCATGCAGGTAGCTTCTATACCGATCGAAAAACCGAAAATTACGGCACATTTAATTTTACCCTGCAGTGATGCTTACATCTAAAGACACCCAAAATTTCAAGTAAGCTAGCTTTCCCTTCCCTCTTAACTACCGGTATAATAATCTTTCATGTAATATATACTGTACTTTTTTAAAACTGGATGCAACCATAAATTATCCAACATCATTTAAATCATGTATATAATTTTCCTTTCTCTTTTGTATACTGCACAATTTAAAATCCTTTCTAAAGAAAAATTTAGCATTTAATTAAAAAAAAAAAATGGGGTAACTCCATTTTGAGAAACATTTTCATTCAAAATAAACTTAAACAAAAAATGCTGAGTTTATAATTTTGCTATTTTCAAAACAATTTATTTATTTAGCCCAGTTGTTGTAAGCATATGCTTACCATATCTGTAGTCATATAAGTTTGATACTGTATGGAACATTCACAATATCTAAATTTATAAGATTATCTTACACTCTTTTGATGGTCATATGATAAAAAAAAAATAATCAGATTTAAACTATCATGATTTTTTACCAATATCTTTACATAAACCCCCCCCCCCCCCCCATTCCAAAATTAGCAAACAAATGTCCTTAAGATTACAATGACCTTGACCCAAATGCCACGAGCTGTTGGTTGGGGAAAAGGGGGTAAGGGTGTTAACTTGAGGGTGAATCACATGTACATATGTACATGCCTTCCGCCAGTTAACGTTAATTTCTCATATCAATATATCTTAGATCAGTTGTACACGTTCATACATAGTTGCGTTCCCGCGTAGAGTGATGTTTTCATCAACTCCTGCTTGTAGATATCAAACCACAGATTATCCCAATAGCTGTACTCTGAATCTTGCACATCAAGAAATAATAGAGACCAATTGGGAGTTATTTATTTTTCTTGGATGTATGTAAATGCTTATGACTTTGATATCTCTAGCATACTAATTAAATCTTGGATTTTGGCAAAGAATTGTACATCATCAAATAAATGTTATATACATCATAAACAGGTTCATGCATTTATGTATGGTACCAGTATATATATGAAAATAACTGCTACCAATTTTCAATTGATATAATTATTAATTACCCGGTAAGCCACAGTTTGAAAACAGAAACTCAATACCGTGTAACCATATATACCGGTATACTGGTGTACGTAACATTAATTTGAAAAAGTAAAGAAATGCTAACATTCCCAAAAAGAACCACTCTTCATTAACAATCAAACTCAGTCATTGTTGAAGAAGAAAATTGCTTACTAAGGTTTAAATTCTTGCATGAAGGTGGGCAAGGTGCATCAAGTGCATTTAAAACAAGTGGAAAAGTCGTTAGGCTAATTAGGTGTTAACACATCTATTGGCAGTCATTTTGATGGCTCATTAGGGGTAGCGTTAGGTAAGAAACACACTTTCTTGCTTAATACTACTAGAAGCATCTATCGGAGAAAATTGTACTGTCCATGGTGCCAAATGTCAGCATGTTTAAGCAAAATTATAAACAGGTAATAAGGGTTGTATTAAGTGTGTATGGGACATCTCAATATTATGACATTCTTCCTATCGAAATAAATATTGAAATAAAATATTTCACATTTTTTTTCTTTCTCAAATTTGTAACATGACAGTGTAGCACAAAGATTAAGAGTGTTAACCACAAAAGTTTTAAGTCATGAGTTCGAATACTGCTTGAACTTTAAATAATTTTTTTATTTTTTTTTAAAACACATTGTAAAATTTTAAAAATATTCTAAAATGGTGACCCATACAAAAAAAAGTTACACTTAGTCATAACTTTTCTGTAACTAAAGTGTAACTTTTATGTACCTAAGATTTAGGCACATAAAAGTTATAACTTTTTTGTACCTAGATTGGACTTAAACTTTTTGCCCTATAACTAAAATGTACCTACATGGAACTTAGAAATTTCTTAGTATAACTAAAATGTACCTACATTGAACTTAGAAACTTTTCAGTATAACTAAAATGTACCTACATTGAACTTAGAAACTTTTCAGTATAACTAAAATGTACCTACATTGAACTTAGAAACTTTTCAGTATAACTGAAATGTACCTACATTGAACTTAGAAAATGTTCAGTATAACTGAAATGTACCTACATTGAACTTAAAAACTTTTCAGTATAACTAAAATGTACCTACATTGAACTTAGTCGATTTGTGAATGTGTTTGGACTTTGTCATTTTTACACTAAAAATTTAAGTGTATCTTATCCAAGAGGTTCAAGTCTAAAGTAGACTTTTATCACAATAAATCTAAAAACTAATATAAACTATCGTTATAACTTTGTTTTTTTTTTTTTTTTTTTTTTTTTTATAAAATCACGATAAGTGTGTGTGTGTGGGGGGGGGGGGGGGGGGGGGGGTAGATGTAGGTTGATCACACACTGGGTAGTAAAATCACTAAGATTTGTTTGAAAACAATGACATAACCATTATAACGGGAATCCAGTCCATCAATTGCAACACAAACACCTGTCCAAAATTTTATTGTTTTTATAAGGCAGAAACAGGAAATCACTTTCCGCCTGAACGCACACACATCCCAGGTTAACAGTAAAGGGTGTCTAAAGAGGTCATGATTAGTCCGTGCTGTGATGACACTGATGTTTGTTTAAGAAAAAAAGTTGATGTGTGTGTTTTGACCAGCAGACATTTTTTATTTTGCTCCTGCAAGCATTATTTTGTTATCTGTCTCTTGAACATCATTAGACATATTACGATTTCGTTTAAACACTGTTAAATACTAAGGGGTAGCATCAACTTTATATTATCACTGAAAATTTTTCCAACTTTTCATGGCCTACCCCATGAATAAAGGAATACAGTAGATTCAGAATTTTCCCACGACATCGAATGCATGCGAAGAAAAGGGGGGGGGGGCTGGGGAGGGTTGTTGCATTGTTTGTTATTATGAGATGGGTTCATCATATTTATTCACATATTTGATTAATAGACATGCTGTTAACAAAGAACAGTACTGCTATTTTCATCTGTATGTTTTCCCAGTACTAGCCTATCTCTCATCGTAATTTATAACAGCATATATAGCTATAAGGACTGTGTAATAAACTTTGGGAAACATGTTTTATTTAAAAAAAGTGTTATAATTTTTGGTTTTACATATTCATCAATTGTAAAAATGCATTGGTATTTAAATTGATTTAGTTTTTAAAATTCCCTCATATTATTCAAAATGGCGGCTCTTGAGACCGGAAATGCCAAGTTTTGATGATCGGTTAATAAACTAACAGGTTGTAAGGAAAGAAAATATTACTAAAATTTGTTTCAATTAAATGCAGAATTCTTTAGATAATATTAAGTAAATAATATTGTTTTTTAACCAAAATAAATTTTAAAGATTTATCCCGGTATTAATCTTGGCTGTATCGTGATTGGCCAAAATTTCAAACTTTGACTTCCGTGAATTCTGATTGGACAATTGCCATTCCGCCATCAAATTTTGAAATGGGCAAAGAAGACAGGAGTTGTTGTGAAGATTTTCCTGATTTTTTCAAGAAATATGCAGAATCACAGCGTGTTGTATGTAGTAATGAAACTGCAAGCAGTGGTTTCATAAAGATAGACATGCTTAAGACCTGGATGATATGGCTTTAGTTGTGGATGACCATTTCCATTCAGGGTAAGTCTGATATACAAACAAGTCATTTTGAATAATTCATTTGTGTTTGCTTATCTCAATTTCTATATTATTGCTTTGCACTTAGAAATGAATTACATTTGGAATATTTCTAGAATTCTAATAAGAAGTGCATGATTTTATCATCTATATCAAAGCCTATGCAGCCATGTATATCTAGTGATGTACATTCTATATGTAATCAAATTATGGCCGACTCTTTTAAAAAGAGTATCATTGTATTGCAGAAAAAATCCCAACCAAGTCCAGCTAGCAGACTGTACACCAGATTGAAGATACATCATTAATTCAAGATGAAAAAAGTAAGTGTGTGACTGTGTTTATCAAGTAAAGATATACAGATTTTAAATTTTTAACCATATATTATGTATATCTTTTAGTAAATGAATTATTAAAAATCTGAGAATATAATGGCAACTGCTGTATCAATGTTGACTTTTTTTTTTAGAGGGGAGGGGGGGGGGGGTACCAGGTCAACAGAGAATTGAAAAGTTTTACTGATATTTAATAATAATTTATGCTACATATATTGAAAATTGTCAAACAGTATCATGTTTTAAATATTATTGCCTTCTTTTAGATTAATGGAGGACGAGGATAATACTATGAAAGAGATCAGATGCAAGAGCAACCGTTCCCATAGAAATACATGCAGCCATGTAAACAGAAACCAGTTTTCATCTGCCAGGTGGTGGTCACATATATATTCAACTTGGTATGCTATAAAATTTTCTGTTTTAAGTATAAGGTAGTTGTCAAGGTTTTAACAGTTACAATGAAAGTACATGTAGTAAGAAATTGCCATAATGAAACATTCTTTTTTATACATTTTAGGAACAGATTCAAGAAACAGATCCAGTTGTTTGCTGATAAATTACTGCAGGTCATTGGTATCATCTAGAACCAGGACTGTTTTAAAAATCATACTAGTATGTTTGGAACAAAATCATGCTAGTATATGTTAGGAATTTAACCTAAAACATGCTTTATGAAGGTTTTGGTCAAATTTTGGTTTACAAAATAATGTTTTTCAAACTTTCTATTCAAATTTAGCAAGAACATTAGACACACATGTAATCCCAAATGCTTTTATGTTAGATTATTGCTTTATTTAAAAAACTTGCATATAGGGTCTGTAATGATTTGAGATTATTATGTAAACAATAAAATGCTTTCTTTGGTGACATATGCGGGATATGAATGTAGCGACATTGCAGAAAAAATACATTACCCGCATTAGCGAGTTATGTAAATTTTTTCTGCAATCATTGCTCCCTTCATTACCTGCATGAATCGTCAAAGAGAGCATTATATTGTTTATATTTACATTTTTCTTTTAACAAATTAATAAATTGTTTGTAAAGAGTAAGTTAAATTTACTATATTATTTTTAATGTGCATCAGTACGTTAGCTAAAAGAAACAGCCAAATTGTCTTCAATGGGAATGTGAGTCTGCATTGATATCCTGATTATTTCAGTGATTTTTCTAAGGTCATTGTAGGTTTCGAACAATCGTTTAACAAGGCGTTAACTATAAGTTTCCATAAGAAATGGAGGAAAGCATACTCATTAGATGGAAATATAATTCAGTAAACATATTTATTAACAAAAACATTGACTTGTGTTCTTCTACTCACATGAACAGATATGATTTTAAATTCCTATTCAAGAGCAAAAACAATTTGATGAAAAGTTCATGTCAACATTAGGGACATCAGTATAACACCTGTACATGTACCTGGTTTTTTTTTTTATCTGAAGTTTATGATACAGATAGATATTTTTTGCCTACATCTGTAATTTTTCTGTGTAACTTTTCTGTACCTAAATGATAACTTTTTTGTACCTACATCTATAACTTTTCTGTACCTAAACAATAACTTTTCTGTAACTTTATGTATAACTTTTCTGTACCTACATCTATAACTTTTCTGTACCTAAATGATAACTTTTCTGTAACTATATGTATAACTTTTCTGTAACTATATGTATAACTTTTCTGTACCTACATCTATAACTTTTCTGTACCTAAATGATAACTTTTCTGTAACTATATGTACCGGTATAACTTTTCTGTACCTACATCTATAACTTTTCTGTACCTAAATGATAACTTTTCTATACCTATATGTATAACTTTTTTGTACCTAAATGATAACTTTTCTGTAACTTTAATTTGTAACTTTTCTGTACCTAAATGATAACTTTTCTACACCTATATGTATAACTTTTTTGTACCTAAATGATAACTTTTCTGTAACTTTAATTTGTAACTTTTTTGTACCTAAATGATAACTTTATTATAACTTTTTGATAACTTTTTTATACCTATTTATTTTTATGAAAAAAATAAATTGTCAATAGTTACACTCTAGTTATGACTTTTTTGTACTTAAGCAAAAAGTTACAATATAGGTATAACTTTTTGATGCTAATTTGGAACCATAATTGATCAGATGGTTCCAAATTGTGCTAACTTAGTTATGACTTTTTTGTAACTTTTTTAAGGGCTCATAGGTATAACTTTTTAGTGCTTTTTTTTGGTATGGGGAAAGTATTTTGAATATAATGTATTAATGCATGTATCCACATTAATATTGACAGGTGTCCTATACCACCTTAATTCTGTGCGATGGAATAAAGGAAACTGTGTTAAACTATGTCATAGATGTAGCATTTCATCCAAAATGACATCATAATTAAGCCATTTTCTCGAAAGTGGTTATGATCTTCATTATCTGAATATATTGCAACTTGTGTTATGGGTTAAAAGTTTTATAACTTGAGGTAAAAACCATTTTAAATTCAAAGCAAATTACCAGTAATTCTAATCTCTCTTCAATTTTTATAAAAAATATTCAAAAAGCAAAATAAAATTAAGATGGTATACAATGTCACAAGAGGGGCAGAGGGATAGTTGTCCTCGAAAAATAAACACATCAATACCTATTTAAAATGGGCAATTAATTCTATTATTTGGAACTGTAAACCTTTTGCACTGAGTCTGAACCAGGTGAGCTAAACATCGTACATTACCCACTGGAACTAAACACCAATAAACAAGACAGAAGTCTGCAGATCTCCAGTATAGATGGGCTTGGCATGAGAAACTAGATGCATTGTCTTGTGTTCCTTTGATCTCATTAACTAGATCGTGCATTCATTCTCTTGATACTCGACTCCATTCTGCAAGTCACCGGGGGCTTCATTGATGTGCATTTACTTAGACTTAGCATGTCTATGTTAGTTTGTCCTATCAAGATGAATTTTATCCAAGTCATGACACAGAAATATTTTAATATGAAGAGGATGAGCAGGAAAAATAATAATAATAGTAATGCATTTAACCCAAAAATACAAATTTACACCCAATACCTCTCATGAATTTTTGAAAAAACTTGGTTTACGATGTAACCCAATAAGTCATACGATATGACAAAATAAAATATCAAGTAGTTAACAGATTTTTTTTCCTCTGTCAATTCAGATGGGGTGGTTTATAAACAGAATTACAGTACACACAGCACTCCATGTCTGACTTAATACTAAAGGGTAAACATAATGTAGCGATGCATGTCCATGAATGAACACAATGGCTGAGTGATTGGGTGCCACGTTTTTACACCTGAAGATAGCTTTACCTTATTAGATGGACATTTATGGGGACGCTGTTGACCTCCTGTGACCTCCGATCTACTTTTTACCTCCTGGATCTCTTAAGAGTGACCCTACATATCCACGCCAAGGATCCACACTAAATGAATCTCATGTTACCTGAAAAAAAAAATATTCATAAAAATATATTGCTTTTTTCCCACCTCTTTCAATATAGCTTATGGATTTTTCAGTGGACGCCACTGTTGGTCATATGAATTTCCTCCAGACTTCAACCATCTTAAATTTCACCTAAGTGTATGGTCATGCAAATATTGAAAAATTCATAACCCTGTTGTAGAATATTATGACTTGGATTCTATTTAAGATTCCCCTATAACACAGTTCATAAATTTTTATGTTTAAAGCTTATCTGATTATGAAATCGGGAATTTGTTTAATTACATTCATTCAGTTTTTAATAAAACTCTGTGACCTTCCACAACTACATTCATCCAACATGACTTCACAATTAAAACTACATACACATAATTATTTTGCACTTCTACATATTTAATGACCTGTCTCTTCCTTAAGTGCCAAATATTTCATGAAAAGATATTGGCAAAAAATGGGTTTAAAGGAATTTAAATAAACAAATAACAGCACTTTGTTATATTTCACTGACCAGTGTAAAATGTCGGTCATTCACAACAGCAATTGTTCCTTAATTAAGGTCTTCCGTTTCCAACGGAAGACCTTGTACTGATTCTGTTGGAAATTCTTCATTATTATTTTTCTTCTTCTTTTTCTTCTAGACGTTTCTTTAAACTGTAATATCTCGCTTGTTTGTCGTTAGATTTTATTCAAATTTTCAGGGTTTATTGGAAATAACAATAGCTTACTATAGCACAAAAGATTGTGAAATCGCTACTTCCAGTTTTGAGTTATTCCCCTTTGAATATTTTTTTAGTGGGTCTCGTGTACCTGCAAAGGCTCCGAGTTGATCCGTAGCAAGTAGTTTTAATTTACAAATCTTTAATGTACACATCTTGAACGTTGTCCTCCTAGTTTTACATGTTTGATTAACCCACGTTTACTTCTTAAAAAATTAGATCGAAATTTATGTTTCAAAAAATGTTAAATTTTGCTTATATCTTTGCTCAATAACTTTTTAGTTGTAATTTTTTTCTAGTCACATATAGAACAAAAGTTGTGCAGAATATTAAGAGCTTTCATTTGATACCATAAAAAAGGGGCTAGCCCCTAAAATGAGGGGTCTAGATCCCTTAAAAGTATTTGCCTCATAACTCTAAAACGGTAAATTTTTCGATATGGGCGTCGCTGCAAAAAATGTTGTTTGTGACTTTATTGATCTCATAAAACTGTTTTTGTGTTCGGATATTGCATAATATGAGGGTAAAAAGTAATACGTGTTGACCAGTACCCGCGGCAATTTGGCCAAGTTAACGAAACTCTCCCTCGCCCGCAGCCGAGAAAATCGGTAACCATGGTCGCGGCTGGGCTACCTAGCTAGCGGTCAGCGGTTATTTAATACACGAGAGTTGCGTCTCTCAAATATGAGTTTATTTAGCCGCAAACTCAAGAATTGTTTTAGTTTTAATTACACATAAAAGCTTATGGACTAAACGATTAGGTGTCATTTCAGAAATCGTTCAGTTAATTAATAAAAGCTATGTCATTTTCAATCTAAAGCAATATCAGACATAGATCAATTGTGGGTTTCAAGTTTAAAATAAAGAACTTCTATTTGATAGAATATGGTCATTATACTGCAAATTTTCAAATCTTCCTGGGTTCTGAGCTGTGCGTGTCTGTGCGTTGTAACTTTACGTAAACTATCCTTCATCCACGGTCGAGGAGATCAGCCACGGCTGCACTACCTAGCGGTTAGCGGTTATCTAATACACAAGTTTCGCACACCGCGACGCACACTTAGATGAATATGAACGTGTTAGAGTTTATATAGCCGTAAATACAAGAACTGTTTTAAATTTAAGTTATAAAAGTTTGTCCATCCAGTATTTATCTTATTAAAAATTTGAGTGTAAGTGAATATTAATGAACGATATTACTCCAAATCGGAAACATCGTCAGACATAAATTAATGGTTGGTTTGTATATCTAAAAAAATTTAAACCCCCCCCCCTCCCACAAATATTAAATGATGATCATCCCTCGCACATGGCCGGGGAGATCCAGCGCGACTGCACAAGTGATCCGCGGTCGGCTCGTGTTCTTCTATACGTACCTTATCACGCGTTCATGTTTCATATTTTGCACGGACAGAACTATATTTTATTGTGTTTTCAACTATTATATAGGTTTAAGATGAAAAGATAAATTTATTTTACTTGTACAGTTGATTAAGCATTGATTTAATTATACGATAGCGTACAAGGTAGTTTAAAAATCAAATCAAATTATAATCAAAGTTCCATGTTACATGTTTGCGGTAGGTGCTAGCACGATAAAATAATGTCCTGAATTGTCCAGAATTGAGGCATTTGATGATTATTTTAAGAATATTCACATGAGTTTTAAACAACTTAAGATTAGGTTCTATCGGTCACATATTAATCGCTCTGTAGTCTTTTCTACATGGTTGTTCGTTTCAGTGTGGAAGCGAACTCATTGCTGCGTCCCCCCTCCTCCCGCCCCGCTGACAAGTGCTCGCGCTGGATTTTTTTTTAAATTGCCGAAAAGATCCCCAGAACTGTCGAAAATCATTTTTGGTGACTTTTTCTTATGTGTAACATTTTCTCCTCAACGTGTTTCATTTTCCCACCCGTTTGTTAATTCGGTCAGTCTGTGTTAATTCAATCCCCACGTGCGACCGAAGATTCTCAGAACATATGTAATTGAGTAACAGTTGGAAGGGTGCTTTTATAAACAAAAAGACTATTATTCGAAGTCAATCATCTTCACATTGAAGATGTAAAATCGTAACCTGAGAATTTGGCTAATAAATTAACCCGTTAAACACGCTAAACTTCTATAGTTATGAACAGAATAATTCATCATGTATTATAATCAAAAGTTTGAAGTCAAAGGAAATTTTTTTCTTGGGAAGTACGACTACATTATGCAATGCAGTCGATCGCCATAGAAATCATCAAAGTACTCCAAGTGTCGACAGATTTCTTATTTCTTTTAAAGACCATGATAATTCACTTGACTTGCAGACTATAATATGGCGACATATCTGCCTCCCAGATATATATGCGCTTCTCAAAGGTACACTTAAGTGAGATAGATGTGAGTTATTGGGGATTTTATTTATTGCTAATTGTATGAAAATTGATTTAAAAAAAAAAAACTTTTAATTGAAGTTGTGTATTATGAGGTTGTAATGCAACTTAACTTACTTACAAGGTTAGCTACAGCCAGTGGAATACTAATTTTAGCTGAATAATGAATACCCAATATATTAAAATACAAGATAAATAGTTTCCAGAACTATAATACTATGCATGTGTATATGAAAGTTGCACCCTAATTTGTATGGCTGAAGGTGGGGAGGTAAAGGTGTATCGATGTACATACAATGTATGACTGCATATACAGATTCCGGACCGCGGGTACAGACGTTACCCATGATAGTCCTTTAATACATCAATGCGCAGTTTGATCTAGAAACTGACCAGTTTCATAACTTCTTCGAATTTCTCTTACACGGACTGTCTAATTCCTTCCCAGAATTCCAATTTACGCAAGCGCAATTGAAGTTTTTTTTTCAATTTATTTAGTCAACCCACTGACATAAAAATAAAGATTTTGCATATTATTACATTGTCGAGAAAAGTAATATTCATTTTTGTTAATAAGGTTATTTAATTCACGTTACATAGCGGTGTCTCTATGAAACAGCACCATCTGGTGTAAAATTTAGATGCTCGCTTTTGCATAAATTCTCCCGCTGATCTTTTTCTTTAGCTGATTATATATTATTTTGAATGTCCAAGTCTACTCGTATCATTAAATAATATCGGACGACACACATTTCCCTGTAGAAAAGTTCAGGGAAGCCATCAATCTTGACTAATTACTAAATTTTGTCAGCACGTAATAATTCTACAACTTGCACATAGTCTTCAAAAATTTAGAAAGATTTAAATAAAGAAGTTATCCAATAGAAAAGGTTACGTGTTTTGTAGGCAGGTTCGGTTTAAAAAAATACAATTCCTGATATGAATCATGAGTACATACTGTTTATAACAATGCTTGCTACCCTTTGAAAATTTAACTCGCCATTAAACATCTCATTTTTTAAAGAACTTTTGAAACGATTACACAAACTGTGTTCGACAAATAGTTTTCCTAAACCATTTTCTTCCTTTCTTTTTTCAGTTTTTCAATCACAACACATTTTTATAACAAAAGCAGAACTGAAAGTTTAGTCATTATAATCGTTTGACACCATATCACACATATTTTCAACCCGCAGCAACAACGGAAGACCTACTCGTGGCTTTGCCACGAGCTCTGCTCTAGTTCTTACTTCTGTATTCCAAGTTCATCATATACCATACATGTTAAAGTTTATTTCAAATATTTTTCCAACACCTTTAGGGGAAATATTGACCCAAGTCCAAAAATATTTTTCCCAGGTTCATTCTTTTCCAGGCAATTGAGGTGTTATGATTTAGAATTTAGAATAAAAGACCCTCTTATGGAAATTTATGAAGCAGAAACATTTAAAAAATCCTGTGTAAGAACGAATTAAAACTTTCTCAGCTTTTTTTTTCTATTCTTGCCACCATTTAATTCTCAGATTTCAAAACATAGCTCCCCTTGACTTAAATCTTACAATTATAATCTTGCAGCAAATATTTGAATGCATGCTCCATCTAAACTGGAGAACATAGGAAAGGGGTATCAGAATAAATGACCAAGCTAGAGCCTAAATCCATTTTACATACACAGAATGCATGCCCAATTTCTTTTTATTTTATAAAAAAAATTACTGGACTCTGCTAATGTTAATATTCTAAATTAAAGCGAGTTTCTCCCCTATTAACTTTCATGATTTGAAATTACATACTACCACTTACCATAATAAAAAAAAAACCATATGACTTGTCTTTAAGTTATGTTATGAATTTCACTTTCATGCTAGCACGCACATGAAATGATGGGTTTTTAAAAGGGGTTTTTTTTTCACCAAAACAATTTGTCTCTATTTCAATCAATGAACTTTTGTATCTGGTAAATTGCAGCAAATGCAGTTTAGAAATTATCTGCCAAATTACTTCATTATATTGAAATTCTGCAGAGCCCAGAAAATCCTTATGTTCTGCCATCAGGTGAGCTAAATCAGGTTACCTAGTAATTACTACACGTAATTAGGAACAGCATGTTTTGTAATTAACTCTTCTTCATTTCAAAGCAGAATATAAAAACCCTAAGAAGAGACACCAGCTTTCCAATCAAGGTTTGCATCTCTGACATTAAAGTTGCAATTTACAAAGATGAGTCACAGAGTTAAGAAGTAAATTGTTTCAATATAAGTGCAATCATTTTTATTTTTGCATTAATTAAGCAGCTTTCATCTGAAAAATTCCAAAAAAACACCCTGAACCAAAAAGAAAAAATACACAAACTTAATAGTGAAATAATTTCAAATAAAATTAAGAATCTCATTCCATGTTGGATGAAGAGAAGATACTTTGCAATGAACTGAAAATGCAATAATGTTTCAGAACTTCAAAGAATTTCTATAAATTAATATGGAATGAACAGTTCAAATTTTCTCCTTATGAATATCACATATTTGGTAGCAAATATTATATGCTTTGTGTGCATTTTCTATAAAAAAGAGATTTGCATCCAATTATATTTACCCTTTATTGAAAGTTATTCAATTGATGAGAAAAATGAAACGAATGTCATAATTCACTGCCCATTCTATTAAATCAAATTGAGAGTGTTCGGTTGGTGTTACACTATTGAAATTAAAATGATTAAATTATCTTAAGATTGATTTACTCTCACCCTAAATTTCTACCTAACCCAACTATTTATTGGGCAAGCATTGTTTAAATCTCTATCACAATTCAATTCAGTTAAAAAAAAGGAGACAGAAAACCCTCCAATCAGTACATCCTCATTGCTTCTAGATGAATTCATAATTTTGTTGTGGAAACTTTGGTGATTTCCAAGGGGAGTTGGCCGTACTCTCGAGCTCAGCGTAATAAGATTACGACAAACACAAAAAACCCTGTAGTTAAAGTATTTTTGACACACGGCTGCTACATTTTCGAGTCATTGACTCACAAAAGCTTGGTTATGTTCCCTATAAGTGAATATGGACCACCTATAACTATTCAATGAGAGCAATTTGCGAAGCATTTCAATGCGAAAATACCTGTTTCAATGCTTATTAGGCCAGATTTGTGAAACTTACAGCATGTAATTTTCTTCAAGTCTGTAAAAGAACTGGGTGGGGTCTGGCGTGGGTTTGGTTGAGGGTGCATGAAGAGAAAAGTCAAACACTTCTAAGTGGTCTTCTTGGAGCAATAACGTCCCCTACAACAAAAAAATCTAAGAGACAAAATCAAAGCGTGAACCAGTGCAGACAGAACAAGGATGTTTTTGATCTGCCGACACAATGGGACAACATAAGTCAATTATAAAGTCTACGAGATCCTGTCTGGTCACCAAGGGCAAACTGTTGAACTGTTTTTCTCCCCAAAATACAGATTGTATATTCATTTTTGCTATTTTTTTCTTAACAATGCAATTTTAAGGGGTACATTTTTTCTCTTTCTTTTTTTGTTGTTGTTGATAAATAAAATTTTCTCATCATAAAATATTTGAAATTTTCAATAAATCTTTTATTTCTTGCTTTGGAATTAAAAATAGGCCCATGGCATGGTGCTAAGGAATGTCGCCTATGTAGCAACTAATTATTCCATACAATTATTCCTTTAGTACTTGTAATTGTATATTAAAAGCCATTAACGTAGATATCAAACTCATGTTTTATGCTGGGGTACTATGACCTTGAATTCGAGATACCCTTCAAGTTCTGCAAGAAAGAAAAAAAAACATATTATTAAAATAGTCTTTCCAAACTTTATTCCTAGACAATGTGGCTTCATCCAACACTGACATTTTAAAGGACCTTTCAAAAATCGGATCCATAGCACTCTTGTGGGAGATTCTAAGGAAACTTAAACCATGCAACTTTTCATCAAGAGACACTTGTTATTCCACATATATACTTCTTGTAACAAATGAAATCCAATGAATTGTTATCATTGCGAAATCTAAAAAGCACTGCCCGCAATTAATTCATGAAACCATATAATTTTCAGATTGAGTGTCGTAGAGCAATTTAACCTTTGTATGAGCGATGTGCACATTTTATATGATAATTTACACCCTTTGTTGGGGAGATGTGTTACAATGTCAGCTCTTCTGTCTTATATCTTTATCTCATCAAAATCTGTAATGAAATCCACTCAATACCACCTTTGCCATTGGCACTCCCATCTCTTGAACAAACATACCAAAAGAGTATCACATACTCCATGGGTTTAACAAAAATTTTGGATAAAAATTCAGTCTACAAACATGTAATTCTTTCAAATTTAACCATGATTAAATGAAAGATGCTTGACTTTGACACAACAGTACTAGCATCACACAGCAAAAATACATTTTTTTTTTATTAAAAATTAACTTTCAATTCACCAGATTTGCTATGAAATGACACATTCTAAGCAATCACTAACAAAATGCAAAAGCAGTTTGTTCTGTAATAAAAAATTTGAACTTCTACATGTACCTAAAAAACCATGATTACCGGTAAGATGTCTTGAATAAAATAACCCAAAAAACTCTGAGTCATAGAAATGAAAACTCATTAAACCACCTGTTTGTGTAACCTTTTTGTCTGCAAGGTTAAAAGTGTTATTCTAGCAGGGTGGCTAATCGTATAAATCCTTCACCCAATTTCCTATTACTAGTTACTCAGGTTACGTTTGAACAATAAAAAAGTGATCTAGCTGTTGATGATTTGAATTACTCATCATCAAGCCTCAATTAAATGGAAGTCTTTGTGGTCAACCAGCTGAAGCCGTAAGCCGAGTTTCTAGGCAAGGTTTTCATTTTCAAAATATCTACTGCAATAAGATGTCGAGGTAGATGACTGGCATATGTACAAAACTTGCACTTACTGTCACACGACAGCTTTATCTGTCAGCAATGAACCACAATAGGTGCTCATTTATTGCTTCTTTATGTTCTAGCTACCACAGACTACAGACTCAGAAATTGACATTTAAAACCCCTCCACAGATGATGACATAATAGCCACTCAACCCTTTGCTGGCGTTGTCACCTCCTTTCTGGAACCAACAATGAGTCAAGCACATCAGACTTCCTCTCCAGCACTGATAGACCTCCTCGATGTCCAACCGATTCACACACTGAATCAGATATCACCCGTGACATCAGGAAAGGATTTCCATACACCCAACCATTAATTATCTGACTTACACAATAAGGATGTGTTTATGGTGCCCAAAGTGGAGTTGCTTGTCAAAAATTGTTAAAGAGGACATATTCAGAGTTTTTTTTGTTGAAAAAATTTGGCGGTGGTGACGATTCTGCATTCAAGAGTTCTGTGAGGAACCATCAAGGTCCCTTATTAGTCTAAAGCAGTTCAAATAGGTCATCACATTCGTTCCTACGTGTTTCCCTTCCTGTTGTTCTATAAGACTGTAAACTTTATACAATGTATTACGTGTGAGCGTAAGGAAATTAAGTTGTTTATATTTCTATATTGAACAGAAAATAAATTTATCACTTGCAAGGATTTTTTTTAACTTGTCATTTGAGAAAAATAAATGATGTATACACATAATACTTAATTTAAAGTAATTAATTTCATTTAAATGTACGGCTTTAATTAATTTTTGATACAGAGGCAATACAGCACCAGAATAGCCTACTGACACAAGACATATAGATAACCTTCTCCCTTCACCCAAGTTTCCAAACTAGAACATGATACGTTAAAAAGGTAAAACTGATACAGCTAGGACAAGTGTGCAAATGCCAACCTAGCAGATTCAATGGCTGGTGTTTACCCAATTTTGTGAAGTATGCTTGAATTCTTTCTAATCAGTGGTGATGATTTCGGAGAGAGGTATCCATTGTCTATCAAGTAGGGGCTGAAATGATTGCAGAAATCGTCTCAGAGTCTTAAACACAACATGGATGTTGCAATAATGAGCAAATATTGAGTCTTGCAGGGGAAACAAGAAAATCACAAAGACTCATAAATCTGTTGTAGAATGGATGTCAAAAAAAGGCTGCCACTCGGGTACAATTCCAAGAGCCTTCTATAAATATTTAACAAGCATACTCCAAACACACTGACAAAAATTGGACCACACAGGACAAAATAACAATAGTCAACAAAATTTATATGCTCCCTCTGTGTGTGAATTTCAATGCTCATAAATTAATGGAGTGTTGAGCAGTTTTCTAACACCTGGTGGGTCCTAAAACTGGGAGGACAGAGTCTTATGTATGTCAAGAGACGCAACACTGACTTCGAATACCAGGTTATAATCTTATCAATAAACTTCCACTTTCAAAACTCTCCATCTCATTTTACTAATTAACTACATGGTATTAAACAACTTCTTTCCCTATTTTCAGAATAAACTTCATCTTTTATTCAGCAAAATTTTTTTTTTTTAGTAACCATGAAGTTGCCCTATATGTATTGCAAATAATCAAAGATAATGTATGAAATTGATTATTGATCCATTGCACCGAGCAGAGCGGTAGAAAATGGAGGCATGGTTAGAAGTTGTCACTCAAACATCCGATCCAATGTTGTTACCAACTCCAGCAAGCTAGCAGTTCACAACAACATACTTTTTTTTGACACAACACTTTGGAAGGTTAACCAAGGTCTGAGTTGTAGGAGTATGCCACTCTATACTGCAATGTGATCCCTATCAAATGACAAAGTATCCCCCCATCTGACCCTCCAGCTCAAGTCTCCCCCTCTTATCCTGTCCCCTTAAACACTCAAGAGGTCAATCCCCTGTCAGGAAAAAAGTTGTTGAGGACAGAATTTCGAAATTCCATACTTGGCCATACAAATCAACTTTGGACGTGGCATGCAATTACCTATCAATCATTTAGTGCAAAGGAATTCTGTAGTACATCCAAGTGTCTCTTCAAGTTGCTTATAAGAAACTGTTGGATATTCACAAGTTTTAAAAATGCATTGGATGGGATCATTGTGGATTACACACTTCAAACAAAAGAATTAAATATTTTACATTAGCTCGATACAACAAAATTCCATAAATACTTCAAAATGATAAGATAAATTGCTAATTTGAGGGCAATTCAATATTTTTAATATTTTGGGATTCAATGCTTGAGGACATTCAGTTGCAACAGTGATGATATATCATTAATACTTTTAAAGTCATTTATCTCCGACCTTGACCATTTAATTAAAAATGTACATATAAAATACTCAAATATAGAATGAAAAATTAACTTTTATAGAGGAAAGATTAAGCAAACAGGTTAGAAAAAAGGGGACAACAGTTTTTTTTTTTTGTTTTTTACAGAAACTTGATCTTTCCAACCCAAAAATTAGCAGATAATATAATAAATATCAGAATAAATTCAGTATATCTTTGGCAATACTGGATGACATCCTTTAGTATTTGTGTACTGAGCCTTACATCAAGTGTGAGATTTAGCTGATCTACAGTTTGATATCAAAATTCACAATCTCTATGTATTGGTAACTGACTCTCGCTTCATCCCACAAAATATGCCACCCTTTTAAACTTTCAAATTATGCAACATACACACACAGACAAATTAGGAATTTTGACATGTGACAAAAAACACATAACACAGGTATATATCTACCGGGTATATACAATTTCATTACATTATGATCTGACAAAAGTGAAAAAAACCCAGTTCCTTCAACAAAGAGCACCCAGTATTCGATGACGCCTGGACATCTTGACTTACTAGGAGTGGACTATAGACAGGAAATGATAGCATAAAACACTCCTCACAGATGACAAAAAGAAAATAAACTTGTTTGGAGATTTAATAGAAGGTAATCTTTCAACACATTTTCAAAGACTGCGGCTTGAATATGATCTGAATTGCTTAAGCAAGTGGAAATACTTATCACGACAAATTCATAAATGTGTTAAATGAATCTCATTATTAGAATATCTGTGTGCGATGAAATTTCTTATTGTACATCAACACTTTGGCTGGCTTCTATAGTGTCACCCTGTCATCTGCTGCCTAAATAGACCTCCATCAAGATTGTGATAAAGATATTCCTTCTACATTACAACTTGAAGTGCAGAAAGAAGCATCCTAATTCAATGCATATTCACAGCACTTAAAATTTGATCTGACACCACACATCTTGTTTTTCTTTTTTTAAAAGCTTCTCCTTTCCACGATTTCTTTTCATACAAAGACAGGATCCAGATATCTAGGACTTTCTTTCACTCAAGTGCCACATTCATCTGTTTGTCCATCTGTACATCTATCACCAGTGTCATTGTCCAAACCATCCACTACATCATCAACAGTCTCTCCATCATCCTCCTCCATCCTTTCACCCCTCGTCATTTCAGAGTCAACATCTGTTTGATCCACCCCTGTGTTTTCTTCTGGATCCAGTTCTACATTTCCCTCCTCTTCTGTTGTTTTTTCCTTATCTTTCTTCTGTTGTTTCCGTTCCTCCATCTGGATTGCCACTATACAAAAGAATAAGTGTGAACAAATAGCAGTACACAAAAATATGGTGCACTCAAGACAGTTGTAAGAGAGTTTAGACATGACACATACATTAATTTAAGCTTCAGCAGGTATTGTGAGGAATGAAAATTTATGAACTTTGTGGGTACTTCATACTCTAAAATTCTTTACTTTGCCAAATTTTACATCCTACTTTAACTTGCAATTATAATCATTAAATCACTCTTTGAACATTATTGATAGATGATCCAAACTTTGATACTTCAAATTTAATCTACAAATTAAAACCCTCTCTCTTTTCAAGAGCATTTTAACATATTCAATTTTATGTAGTAAATAACTAAAGTCTTAAATATAATATTTATTAGGAGTAAGAAGTTTTTGGCCAGACAGTTTTCTTGAAGAAATCATAAATCAAATAACAGAATGTCCATATCCACTGAAACATTGATTAGTTATGGTGTAAAAGGTGCCAATTAAATCCAAGAAATTCAAGCAAAATCAGATAATTCCACTGTATAAAAACTTTGATTTCTATAATTCCACTGTATAAAAACTTAAATCTTTATCAATTTTTTCAATCACTGAGTCTAGGAAGGATAACTCTGTAAAAAAAAATTATGGTGTAAAAGGTGCCAATTAAATTCAAGAAATTCAAGCAAAATCAGATAATTCCACTGTATAAAAACTTTGATTTCTATAATTCCACTGTATAAAAACTTAAATCTTTATCAATTTTTTCAATCACTGAGTCTAGGAAGGATAACTCTGTAAAAAAAAAATTCAAATGAAGTGTTATCCTTACGTTCTTCTGCCAGTTTTTCACTGAAGAGCCTGAGGTAGTGGAATCTGAGTCCGTGGTTGATAAAGGCCCTGAGTGAGGTCTTCCCCCTCCACCCACAGATCACCAGGTCACAGGCCGGCCGACTCCCACTGTAAGAAAGACATTTTCTTTATAGCAGATTTAAAGTTTTCTATCTCTGAAACTTTTTTCATTCAAATTCTTAAGGTTCAAATTTTTTAAGTCAACTTTTCTACAATTCATTAGGATTTCATTCTGTAGATTTGTTTAAGATGATAATGAAATAAATAAAGACAGTGCTCTTAATTCCTTGGGGTTGCAAATTCATAGTTGAGGGGTAACATGAATTCTAATAATTCCTAAGTTTTCATTTCAACATCATGACTATGTCACCATGAACAAATCATGAACACATATTTCATACTAAAATGAATGCATATATTTTTACCTCGCTGATCCTTTATAAAGAAGAGCTATACTTCCTGTATCTGAAATTAAAACATAACATTACTAATGAACAACAGAACTCCAGTCAAAAGGACTCGGTATCCTTTTTACATTTATGTCGAGGAACTGACAGAAAACACAAAGTTTATAACATATCAGCAGGCCCTACCAATGCCTTGGAACTTGGAGATGCCATCAGCTGAGAATTCTTTAAACAGTGGGTTCTCTTTGGTCAAGGCCAGGATAAAGTCCTCCCTGGACAGAACTAAAGCCCTCTTCTGTAGCATACTCTTCATCGTCACTAAACCCTGGATAGAGAGATATTATACAATTATTTAATGCTTTAGCAGTCAATAGACCAGAATATTTTCCCGAGGTGCAGGGAACAGCTCAGTATGATCTATTGCCCGAGGCCAACGGCCGAGGGCAATAGATCATACTGAGCTGTTCCTTGCACCAAGGGAAAAAATTCTGGTCTATTGACTGTTCAAGCGTTAAATAATTGTTTTATTACCTAATTCCTTTTTTAGTTTTCGGGGTTTACAATTTGCATATTGCAGATGATTTTCGAGCCATTATGCAATATACTAAGATTTTTTTTTCATCTTTTACATGCACAAAACCTGTTGCATGCATTACAACATCTCAATTTAATAGTTTACACAAAGAAGGGGGAATCTTCAACCTATTAGATTTTAAATACATGTAGTCTTTTACCTTATATTAGGCTTTAAAACTATTGATTATTTGATACTCCATTTTGATAACATTGAATTTGGTTTCACCAAGTACTAAAAACAGCGTCTATGTAAAGGAATATACATTCCATGAGAACTATTGAAAGGATGTAACATTAACATACCAGCGTTCTGAAATACGTTGCCGGTCCAATAGATCGCAGTCTATTGACCGGCGGTCCAATAGATCGAAGACTATTGACCGGCGGTCTAATAGATCGCAGTCTATTGACCGGCAGTTCAAAATAGACGCAAATATTTAATATGTAATAAAACAACAAAATCCCTTTGATTAGGTAATAAATCAATCTAATGCATGTACTCAAGGAAGTCAAAGAGAGCATGAAATTCAATATCAATGGCGAAGCACATCTGAGAGCCAACATGCTCAATCATGAAATCACAAAATGTGTAAATTGTATCCAATCTTTATAAAAAAAAATAATTGATCCCATGCAATCCTTCTTTTTTCAACAAATGGAAAAGAAACTTACAGTATTAAGATTTTGAATAAAAACATATCAGCTTTAAATGTACACAGAAAATATATACATTTATTTTGTCAATTTCTGAGCATAAATATTTTAAGAACTATAAAATCTCTTTAAAATACTGCTTATTCATATATTTTCCTTAAATATACAGCTCTTCAAACTTTAATATAACCTACCTACATTTACATGTAATACATAACATAAAAGAAAACGTTACCTCTTGAGCAATTCTGTAATCACAGTCTGGTACCAGTGGAGACTTACTCCGCCCAAATATCTTGACGCCCAGGTTGATGAACTGAAAAAAAAGGTAAACCGTTTGCAATTTTTTCATTCTTCACAAAAATAAATTTTCTTCTCTCTTTGTATTCCGAACTCTTTTTTTCTGAACAGTAACTTTCCAGAGACTTCAGATGACTTACTTTGAATCTGTCATTGTTTCTGCGGACTAGATCCCTGATGGCTGAGGACACAAAATAGAGCGTCCTTCTTTGTCCATTCTCTGCTCTGTACATGATCTGATTCTGTGGGAAGTCCTCAGGAATTCCATAAAAATTCCTATCAATTATAAATGTCAATTATATAGATGTCATCATTTGGTATGGTTCTTAAATCATAAGGGAGATCACTTTAACAGTGTGTTTTTGCAAACTTTTCTCTTTGTCATGTAGTCACAAAATGGAATCAAACCTGATAGGTTCCCACATGGGGTCTTTTTCATCCATAAAGATATAAGGATCTTCTTTATAGCCATGCAATCTTCTGGTCACTTGCTTTGATGGCTTGGGGCTGCAAAAGAAAACACTTTTTATTAATCATCAGTTTTAAACTATATTCCAGCGAAGAGTACCAAAGGACAAACAAATTCTACCGAATTCAAGTGTATAAACTGTACTAATTCACATGTATATATTCTTTACATGTATTATTCCCACACCAAAATGAAATCACTTTAACACACCAATTCTAACACACAGAACATCTATTACTTTAAAACTCTATCATCTTTTACTTCAATACATGTACCACTCAGAACATCTATTACTCTAAAACTCTAACATGAATTACTTCAAGTCCTCGTCCTCCTCGGCTGGCCTTTTCTTGGTTCCATCATCTTCCTTAGCCGTCTGCTCCGTTGTGTTGTTACCATCCTCCATTTTGTTGTCTTTTACTTCCCCTCCATTGGCTTCACTTTTATCCTTTTGTTCTGAATAAAACAAAAACCTATGTAGAATGACTGATGTTGATGAAAAAGTGGAAAGATCAAAATCAGACATTTTGACAGGAAAAAATATATATGAACCTGAAAGTTTGGCTTCTTTTTTCTGTTGCCATGGCACTGTTGCCTTCTTCACCAGGACGGCGATAAAGAATCCCCCTGTGTCCTGTTGGTGTGGTAGCACTCTCATGCTGAAAACAGAAAGTCTCTTCTTAGAAA
Source organism: Magallana angulata (assembly GCF_025612915.1). Taxonomy (NCBI): domain Eukaryota; kingdom Metazoa; phylum Mollusca; class Bivalvia; order Ostreida; family Ostreidae; genus Magallana; species Magallana angulata. The sequence continues at coordinate 28,721,269 of NC_069116.1, forward strand.
TCTTTACTTGAAAAGAGTACCGATATTCACAAAGTATCATAAAACAATTCTCTCGAATTTAAAACTGATATAATGTCTACGTCGACATATTTCAAAATTTATCAAATTTTTTCCTTATCACTTGTGACTAATCCTAGAACTAAACTGTAGATAAAATGATGATGTCAATGTCCATAATACAAAACAAGTAAAAAATTCATAGCACACAACTGACGCTGACGTTGTACTAATCAAATCTCATTTCTGAGACATTTAATTAAGACATAAAAATGTCTGTGAATTTTATCATCAAGAGCTTATGCATAAGTCCTCGACAAAAATCATATTCACAAATTAATATTGCAGCCTGTACAAATCCTACAGCCATGGTAGGGCTGTAGGATCTACTTGTAGTGCAACTCAAGTCATGTCACATGCCCTTTATTCATTGTACACAGAGGACATAAAATATCCCCATTAAAATTAATATTCTGGTACAAACACCAATGTTCAATACTTCCAATTTTTATTGAAAATTTTCAAAAGAGATTAAATATATTAAGTCATGATAACGTTGTGTTTACTGCCACTTTTACTAGAACTACTGTATTTATTTGCCTAGATGCCTATTTGGTTATGTAAGACCTAGACAGGACAAAGTTGTTAGTGTACCATAAACTGATACTGTACACAGGGTTATTTTCGCCCAGTGTTATTTTTGCCCTTCTTCACTTGCAAACGGTTTCACCCCGTCTTGAATTCGCCCAGACATAGGTTTCTTTAAGGAAGGATAATTTAAGACCTTGGCATTCGCCCAGTCTTAAATTTACCCGCTGAAAACGAGGCCAAAAGGGGTGAAAATAAAACAGGGGGTGAATATTTCCCTGTATACAGTATTTAGCATTTGTTGTTGTAGCCAAAATGACCATGTCTTCTAATCAACACCTCAAACACTTGAGCTCTTTGAGCAGTTAGCTTTTTGAAAACATCAATGTATACTGCACTATGTATCATAATCAAGTTCTCACAATTTGGAATTTCTTCTCCTGAGTACTATATGTACTACCTAGAAAAGGCACATGTCAGACCTATCACATTTTTTTGGTCCCTTAATCTTGCATACTAATTAATGATTCCCATGAAACAAAATGTTGTTAAACACAAGGATTATTATCCATAATAAAGCATAAGTTGATATGTTTGGCAAAAAGTGTCTGTGAATTCTTTATCAACAGCTTCAATATAACAAAGCCAATGATAAGACTCACAATTAATTTAGCACCCTGTACAAATCCTAGAACCATGGCAGACTTTAGGATCTACTTGTAGTGCATCTTAATCATACAGGTATGATGATTTAGATTTAAGCAAGTGTAAAAATTGAATTATAAAAAAACAGAAGTTCATGAGGAAAAGTTTTTCAAGACGATTCAAATGTTGGTAATGTATTGTGGTGTAAATAAACTTCTGTGCATAGAGAACTAAAACTATACAGAAATGAATAATTTAAGCCTTACCATCTGTGAAGGTTTAACTTTTCGCTCTCCTCCTTGCTGGGAGCAAACATGGAGGGCTGGAAGTGTGTGTAGTTTGTGACAGACTCGTAGCTATCAAAAAACTGACTTCCATCCTTTGTCATCAGCTGTCGAATAAAAGAATGTCTCAAGTTAATTTGCAAGAACTAATATACTCTAGCAGAGAAGATTTAGTAGAAAAATTCTCAATTAATGTTAGGAATTAATTCCAAGTAAAATTGTGAGAAGCAACGCACATACTGGTAGATTCTAAATATTTCACATTTATTTTTCTGTTAGTTGTCAACTAACGGTAATGAAATAATAACTTTAAGTTCAGTGATTGCAATTTTATATCTTAACAGTTTGACACAACACTTCAGAATCATAAAAACAAGGAATCTCTACAGTAGTTGAGGCTCTGTTATATACTACGTATACCTTCCAGTAAGAGAGGCCTGGGGTGTACTTGAGATTCTTGATTTCCTCGCTCACATCCACCAGTTCCACAGTACCTTCAGGAAAAAGACAGTGCAAGTATAGCAGCTGTATACAAGTAGTTTTAACTCAAATCCAGTCTGATGTTGAAATGAGTTGTGTGTTTAATTAATCCTCTGATATTTTGTATCATATTTCTATCAATCTTGATGAAAATGAGATTTTTTTTACACCAATGAAATCTTGTAATTATCAATTTATCCTTTTTCACTGGTATCTTAATCCTTGAGCTACATAAAGTAAAAGAATTTTCTTTGAGTGCATCAGAATACTAGAAGTAGCAGATGGAAATATTATCTCAGTAATCTCTCTCTCAACTTGACTTGAAATTGACATGACATAACAACTCTCCCATCCTTCTGCCTTATTTCAATACTTATTAAAATTTTTGTTAATTTGGACTGACTTGAAATAGGCATTAAATTATGAGCCCCTTCAATTCTCCCCCACCCCATCCCCTTTTGGACCTGATTTCAACAAAAAATATGTGAGCCAATGATCACAACTGATACCCCTGCTGTGATATGAATAAACATAATAAACAAAGTTGTCATTTAAAAGGAAGTTGATGCGCAATTTGATAAAAAATGAATCCCACCACATGGCACGTCTAAACAATATTGTATTAAAATTTCAAGCAGCTGCAATCAATAGTTGCTAAGAAATATCTGACTAAAATTTGTTTGAAAATAAACAGTTGTCATTTAAAAGGAAGTTGAAGTCTAATTAGAACAAAAATGAATCCCATCATAAGGCATGCCTAACAAAGAGTATGTTAAAATTAAAATGTGAAGCAGCTAAGATTAATAGTTGCTGAGAAATCAGAGACAAAAATTTCTTACTGACAGACAGACTGACACTTCAGAGTGGGGGTATAATGACCACTGTGTAACCCTGCCTTACCTTCACACTTCTGTAGCATGCCGGCTATCACCGCCTCGTCCTCCACGGGATTCAGGGAACACGTCGAATACACGAGGCGCCCTCCAACCTCCAACAGGTCCAGACCTCGCTTCAGGATCTTGGCCTGAATACTACAACCAACATACAACAGTTGTAAGGGAGTCAAATTTATTTCATTTGTAAAATGATCTTGAAAAGTAAATACATGTACTCTATATCATTATCTGTCGTATAACACCATGAACAAAACTTTGCTGAATTTTTCAGCAATACAAAGAAATGGAAAACAACTACATGTACAACATTGAATGGAACTTCAGTTATGTCTTACATATTCAAGCTACATAAATCGACAAATAACCCACTACCCCAGCTGTTAATGGAAGTGAAAAGAAAGGTATCAATTGAAGAGCTAAATATATATTGGTCAGAGAGGATAAGAGCAAGATCCAAATATTCTGTAGCAACACAGTAGGAGTAAAACTGTTACCCATGTAAATTGATGCCTTGGTTCGGGGTCCACTTTGACCAGATGTCCTGGTTTTTTCTGAGAGTGCCATCCCCACTGCATGGTACATCACACAGGATGCGGTCATACTTCACAAACTCACGCGGCCCATCCTGAAATGTTACAAATATTTCTAACCTTTAATAATTCTTTTTCTCACTCTCAAAATGATAATACCAGTAATAAAGACACTATTTTAAGATCTTGAAATAAATGCATTATTTGTATTCATTTACATCCATATAATTACAAAATCCAAATAACATAAGTGTATCAAAAATAGCATATTTACTAGGAGTATCTAAATGAATAAGAAAATAATTCATGAGTATCTGATTATACATTACCCCATATCTGAGATTGGGAAGATAGGAGGCATCATGGTTAATGATGGCACAGCAAGGACTGTTTAACCTCTTGACCTGGTGAGTCATCAAGTAACATCTTTTGTTATCAACATCATTTGCAACAACATACCCTTCTAAAACATCAAACAGAAAATGGATATATTAATCACATTTCCATTTTATACAAAAGAAAGACACATTACCGTTATATAAATTCCTTTAGAAATGGAATAGTTGTTACACATTTAGAGGCAAAATAACAGTACTAGGTATTCAACATCCAAAGCCATGATTAATGTTTGTTTTAAACAATGTCGATATACAGGATGTTGCATACCTGGTATCTGGTTGTCAGGTGTGTTGTGAAGGTATTCAATCAGCTGGGCAGTTTTGGAGCCAGGAGCAGCACACATGTCCAACACCTGCAACAATGTAATAAAATTCCCAGAACTGGTGTAAGCACTTAACATCATTATTTTAACGTAGTCATCTAAAACTGGTTTCACTGATCAAAGAATATGAAATGCTCATTAAATACCCCTACAGTGAATGTTAAGAGAAATCCAGCCAATAAAAAGAATTATTTGTTGAGAGCAAAAATGAAAAGGGGGCAAATATTTCCCTGTATAGTACATACCTTGTGGTGTGACTTGACAGCCATTAACATTGGTGGAATCATAGAAACCGCTTCCTGTCTGCTGATACTGCCCTGTCACCATATAATACAAATATGTCATTAAAAGTTATTCAAATGCAAAATTCAAATGCAATTTTTAGCAACAACATGAAAATCTCTTACACTCTCTGTTTCTTGAAGAAGAAAAGTCTTCAATTTTTCAAATCTTGCATCTTTACGAACTTCTTGTCTGGAAGAGTTTAATTGCCATCCTAGTTCATCAGGATACCTGCAAACATTGAACAAGAAATAGGGATTTTTTCCCCGCTATTTTCCCCTGCAATGGATATTACACAAAATGGTTTTTATGACATAGTTTAGATATTTTACCAAGGCAAACAGATCACTTTTGGTTTATCGCTCTCTGACTTCTCTTCTAAAAGTTTGCCAATATATTCCGTCTTCACTAATTTCTTAAGCTCTTCTGTTTCTCTGAAAAGTAAGTTGTAAAATCTTCAGTGAGTATATCATGCTGTCTTTCTTTTTCCATATTGCTGCTCTATTGACTGATACTTACCCACCAAAGCTTGTGATCCTGAATGTTATGGGAAGAGGTTCCCTCAAAGCATTCATAAAGGCATCCCATTCCTCTTCTGGTACAAAACCAAGTTCCTATAAAACACAACATTTAAGAAAAGGACTATTCATTGTGAAAACAAAAAAAGGTACATGTATGTGAAACACTAATTATGACCTTTTTTTTTACCCATGTGTGATACATGTATAATTGTGAATCAGTTGATGAATAGTGGTTTACTAAGCTTGATTAAATAAAACATAATGCAAGACTACATACATTTGATGGCTGACATGTATTCTTATAGAGTCAGTCAAGGAATTCAATTTAGAAGGTTTTAAACTCTAAAAATTGAATATCGTTACAATTTGTAAACAAAAATAATTAAATAACAAAAACATTGTGATTTAAAAATTGTATTAACTTACAGGGACCAACCTAGACCCAAATTTCAGGGAGACTTCACTTCTCCCTCTGGGAAATTTAGGGAGAAGTTTCAGATTTTAGGGAGACTTCTCAAAACGCGTGTTGCGTCAACCTTCACAAATCTTTTTGTTAAACAATATCAATTTTCTCTTATTCAATTATTAAACTAAACAATGAAACTTAATTTAAAAGTAATTGCAATTGTTTAATACTGTGTTTATATACATATGATCAAGAATGCAATTTGATGCATGAAAATTGTTCTCATGAAGATTATTTACCACTATGTACAGTTACTCATATTAATCACAGTTAATATTCACAATGCAAATAACTTTCGCTTCTTTTCTTCCTTCCATATTTTCAGAGCCTCTGGAAAGTCAAAGTGTGCCATGGAAGGACCATCTTCAGAAATTCTCATTAAATCATTCAATGAAATGTTGTTCAAGTTGGTCCTCAGTCTAGATTTAATTCTGTTTTGGGTTGAGAACCCTCTTTCACATGTTGCATTGCTGACTGGTATCACAGTACAAGTTGTCAACAGTGAATCAGTCTCACAATATTGGGCATGATATCTTCATACTCGGATCCAAGGTGAAAGCACATATCACCGAGGGAAGAAGTTTGACATGATCCAACTACAAGACGTTTATACTGTTTGTATTCCATTGGGGTTTCCTCTGGATTGGTTCCATGGATAGCAAAGTGGTTGGCAAGAACAGCAATTTCCTCACTTCCATACTTTGCTAGCTCTCCTTTCTTGGAATATGAATAGGCTGTAGCACTTGCATTTTTTCAATGAAACCATTCTCCTGAAATCTGTTTTCTAAACTTGCAACAATATTATCCAAGTACTTGGGCATGATACTTCTGAGGATGTTTTGTTGTTTTTGATAATACCTGATTTGAAACCCATTGTCTTCTTCTTCTTCAAAGTTACACTCTTTATGCTCTTTTTCAAAACCACTGAATCCATCCATGTTAACTTCTATGGCTCCCTGGACAGCTGCTTTTCTACTTTCAGTGTCAGGTCTCCTGTACAAAACACTGTCCCAATCTTCAATTATGAACTCATCTAGTTTATCAACATACATTCCCTCTGCCTCTTTGAAATCTAGATGTGCATCACAGGTGCTTTTAACTATGGGTGTTACTTTACTTAGATCCAAGTCCTTTGTCTGAAAAATTTGACTAAGTTTTCCAAGAAATGGGAGGATGTCCATAAGCATATGTGTGATTGCAATGAAGCTGTACTGCGATACTTCTGCATATATTCCTCTTGCAAAAATAATTCAACAACAAAGACATTGTGATTAAAAAATTGTATTAACTTTTACTTACTTTGTAATATTTCTCAAACAACTTATTCTCTTTCACATGGGCTTTGTATCCTTTCTGAAAATATATGCAAATCACAACAGTGCTAAAAGAAATTTTATCTATAACCTATTGATAGAGGGCAAAGCCCTCTCACAGGCCCAAAGGCCCTTGAGAGCCAAGCTCTCCTTACAGAAAGCATATGTACCCATATATATGACAAAATACAGAAATTACACTCTATACCTATGAAATTCAAAAACTTTTCAAATATGGGGGAGAAATAATCACTTCACATGCAGTGACATCACTGGCATCCATGTTGAGTTCTCAAACTTGTACCACCTTCAAGTTTGGCGATAATTGTTTGTGATGTAAAATGAACAATAAATACACCAAGATATTCTTGTTTAAAAGATTAATAAAATGTGTTATTCTTCTGCAACTGGTCAAATTTTTCTACTTATATCTACATGTTCGAATCTTTCCTTCTTTTAAAAGAATTTGTTGAGTGATGTAAAAAATATGACGTCATGATGTATACCATGTGTGCAATATTTAGCGTTATGAATACATAGATAGTCAGATCTAACTGTGCATGTCTTTTATTAATCAATTGTAAATTGATATAAAAAATGTGATTGTGTTTAATGGCAACACCCTCAACACAGTCACAGCAGAAAACATATGAGGTCAATTAATGTTACAATACAGGCGACTGCCAACAAATGCGAGTCAAGTCAGCAAACAGCAGGTCGTGCTCAATTTGTTATACTTTGTCACAAGAAATCTTTGATCCATATTTGTTCAATTACTTGATATTCATAAATATTTCAGAGTTCTAGCAATGTTCATTCATGATGTATGAAAAATTTCCAAGATTTCATCTTAGAAACACCCCTTCTAGCTTATCAGGTTTTAATACATGGCTAAAAATAATTATGCCTACTGGGATTTTAGATAGAAACAATTTGAGACCTATCATGGGCAATGGGAAATGGGTCTGATTATTCATAGACCATTTATGCGATAGAATGACTTAAATGGAGGTTTTACATTGTATTTAATTATCCCAAACTGAATATTACCAAGCGCAGCGAGAGGCGGGCGAAGCCCGCCTCGCGAAGCGAGGATTAATGGTAACATGTATATACCGTATTTTTCGGGGCATAGGCCGGTATTTTTTTACTCCAATGCGCGAGCATCGGCTTATCCCCCGGGATCGGCTAATCATAGGCTCAAAGTTGAAAAAATTAAACAGTCAAATTTAAAATCCACTGTTTTTAGCAGTTTATCATCAGGGTTGGTTTTTTTTTTCGTCCGTTTGAACTATTGTTCGATAGTTGCAGATACATAGATATAACAGAGCCCGTTAGTATATACGTCTCTGATAGTTGTCCCGTTGATAATTTTTGTAATGACATTGCGAGTAATAAAATGTACAGTACTGTACGAGGTATTTCTTTACAACCCCAATCAAAAGAATTTTTACCCCACTTTCACGTATGAACCCTGGAAACTATTAATGCGTAGTAAAAAAAAAAACGAAACCGGGTAGAATGAAATATGACGGAACTTTTGTGAATTTCTTCATGTCTGCGTTCGTGGGAATCACTGGTCTTGGGTGCAGAATAAATCAATGCTTTGTGTTTTTACAGTTAATTTTCTGTTGGATGAAATAACGGTATTCTGGTGTCGTGTGTATATACAAAGGTGTGAAACCCGTGACTAAAACACAGCCTGGGGGCACGTAGTGTACACCCTTACACCTCACCGCATTAATTGTGTTTTTAACATTACAACTTCTTTGCATAACGGCAAGTCACTTTTTAATTTATTAATGGAAAAGAACACAAATTAAATATTTTATGTGTGGTATTTCGTTTTCTCATTCATGCGATTACGGGGGATAACTCTATTTGAATATGAAACCACGTGTTGAGCTAATGGACGCCATACCCCGATCTACAAGTAGCTTTCAAAGTATTACTTGATTAAATGAAATTGAGCAGCAAGGTTTTAATAAAAATATAAAAGGTTTGGTAAAATATCATACCGTATTTTTCCGACGATTAGTCGGTATTTTTTTTCTCTGAAGCAGAGCACCCGACTTATCGTCTTGTTCGACTTGTCGTAGGCTTGAGGTCAGAAAATTGTTTAAAATAGCATTAAAAATCTTGGTTTTAATCATCTTGAGTTGGCTGTGTGATTGAAAATTACGCTGTTGAATTTACTATTCATCTTTAATAATAATCATTTTCACTCATCTGTTAACACTAAAATACATAATAATAACAGTTATTAAAAAATGGTACATTGTCTTTAATCAATTAAAAGTTTTACCGTTCCGTTTATATAAACACATCGTCACATGGTTCTATGTGTCACTAGTAGGAAGATAACATTGCACAGTAAAATTGAAACCAAATTTGAATGGAAGAAAATATTGCAGTAGGTCCGGGGGATGTTTTTTTAATTTAATTATTTTATTAGTAAAGAGTTGTTAGTGGAAAGCATAAATCAGAAATATTTTATGGCCAAATTCACACGTAATCGGTAATTATCAATACTACTGTTTATACAATAGGCTGACACCGGTTGTGTTAATAATCTTGCCCTAAGGCTGAGATCTTTGCGGCAATTTCACTCCCTGTGTATATAAAGAGTACCGTTATAAGAGTGATTATAGTTCATTGATTAATTATTGTCCAATTCTTTGATTATTGTTAGATAAAATTGTTAGGAAACGTATGTATGTCGTATATCGTCATTATCAAGTCGTATAAATGATCGATCTTATAATTTCTAACAATGTCTATGTAAAACAAAAGCGTGTAACTGCAAAACTGGATACAAAGTAAACAAGTTTCATCAAATCATAGTAATTGCTAAGCTTTCTGCACTTGAGATACCCCTTTGAAGTCCGACACGAGACAGGTGCATGCCTTTGACACCGGAAATTGTTAAACAAACACTGACCACGCGCCGAGTCAACAGGTGGCTGGTTACGTAATGGAAAATACACTGGCGATGGTGAGAGTGGATAATTATTTTAATGCTTGGGAATAAAATATTTCTGACAAAGTAAGTTTAGTTTTGCATAACACGCGATATCGGGAATTGTTTAAAATGCAAGCAACTTTGTAGATGTTGCCGGTATTTGAAAATATGATGCATACGTATACAGTGTAATTGTTTAAATGTTAATCATTAATAATAATTGGTAGCAATATCGGGGACATCGAGGCATCATACACTGATAATGTTACTGCAGTTTTATACGCCATTTTGAAGTGATAAGATCGACGTATGGTCTGAATCGACGTGTTGTAGGATTTTGTTAAAATTTTGGCTAAAAATGAGCAATTCGACGAGTCGTCCGCATCGACGAGTCGTTGGGAAAATACGGTACTTAGTTCTATCAGACAGTACCACGGAGTTTGGTGTTGCAATTAAATTTACATTATGTAACATTACGATACCTAATGATATATACCGACGAATACGGAAGAGACCAAACAGCCACAAAACACAATTATATTTTTTTTAAATGTTTAAAATATATATGTTAAGCAAATTTAATAACTTTAATTACTCTTTTGACTTTCTACATCGATATTCTGAAAGTATATACTTAATACGTCAACTTAAATTCCTTCATCATGCAGCGGTCATACTTTCACCATAGAAATCATCGATTGAAAATCGGCCTATCCCCCAATTCGGCTAGTCTATGGATTTTACCTGAATTTTGTCTGAAAATGAGCAATTCGGCCTTTGCCCCACATCGGCATATGCCCCAAAAAATACAGTATAAGAAAATCAGTGAAAAATGAATGTTGAATCAGGGGTACTAAGGCCAAAAAAAAATTCTTCCAACCCTGGGCGCCGCCATATTGGCAGCCATTTTGTTTTTAAAAAGTTAGTTCGATCATTGATTGACAGGTACTTTTCGATGTTTATTGCCACTAAACACGCTTTAATAGGTTCCAGTGTTTCAATAGAAGTGAATTTGAATTAAAAGAAATTAAAAAGGAAACCAGAGAAGTTTCAATAATGCTTCAATCAAGAAACACGACATGTTTTGTGTATGTCTTATCAAATTATCAGATTGAAAATAAAAACATAAACGTCAAGGAACTGATCTTTTAGATACTGAACAAAGTATGCAATTTTATTACAGCGGCATTCATATGAATAAAATTGATGAACAATAAAAGAAGAAATAAAAAAATTTGGAATCACGTAACTGTCTTCGGCTATTTCCGAAGACAAAACTTGAACGTTTTACGTCTGAAATATGACGTCATAATGTAGACGGAGCACGCGACGTTTAGTTTAACTTTGACGAATGGTATGAGTAGGCAACTATGCAGGCGGATCCTACTGTGTGCGTTTTAAATATATTTTATCATACATAAATCAAACTCCAGTGTTAAATCTGCGCTCGGTCCAACGGTCACACCGTTTACATATTATATCTCAAAAGGTCCATAAAGACCCATTTCATGATTTGAGCAACCTTAAAACAGCTATACTGCAGTAGTCATAGAAAATCAAATTTTAGAATTTAGCATTGCATCACAACACACACTTATTACGATATTCATTACCTCATCTCTCCTGTTTTTATTTGGCCTCGGTCGCCTCCTACCCATTATCTTAACAGAAAGACTTTTCGAGAGGCAATATGTTTGTTAAAATAATTTTTCTTAGTAAGCAATGCATGGATTACATCAATCCACATGGGTTGGTTTTGCAGGAAATGATAAAGTAAAATTCAAACCAAACACAACCACTTTAAATTTTAGTAAAATTCCTTTTTACTCCACATGGTATATATGTTAAAAGCAGCTTTCAACATATCTTTATATATCATATATTGAAACTAAATTATTCATACACTTTTTCTGTTGACAACAAAATAGGACAACATAAAGTTTTTGATGTATTCGGAAATTAAAACTGTATACCGTAATAGTTTTACTTTTATGCACCGAGCTTTATTTCCAGTGTATACCTACATAAAATTTGCTTTACTATCTAGGAGGTATAGAATAGGGTACTTTTTATATCCTATAACCAGGCACTATAACCAGGATGTGCGCATGCGTGAACCAACTTTCCATCGGGATCGGTAAACGATTGGGAGGAAATTCGAAAGCTTTTTGGAGGAACTTCGAACTGATATATGTGCAATTTAAAAATGCGATTTTTATATGAAAAATATGATCAGAAGTGATAAAAATGTTATGTACATTAGATTTTACACCAAAAAATTAAATAAATAATTGAGAGAACAATCAAAATCAATGTTACAGGAAAACAACAGGCACTTAGCATCGGAAAGGGGGGGGGGGGGGGTTGGAATGGGGGCAGGGACAGGGGGACGGGACTGCCCCCCTCCAGCACACGTTTTCTCGCAGCAAATATTTTTCTTGAGTATACTTATAAAAAAGTAAATTAACATACAGTTGCACCCCCCCCCCCAATGTTTTTGGGACCATGTAAAATTTGTAATGAAAGAGAGGAAATAAACTGTGAAATTGAAGTTAAAGGTACACTTAGCCCCCTACCCCCAAGGATTAGGATTTTCAATTATTTAAAAAGTATTTTTGAGTTGGGTTATTTTTTCAAGGCAAGATTGGATGAGTCTGCCCTCAACCCACTTTGCTACGATGCTAGATGCCTGAACAAAATATCATGGTTTCATTACATACATGTATGCTAGTATAAAGACTTTATGTAAACCAATATTATCTCATGCATTGTTCCTTTCACCAGGTTCTACAAACACCTTAGTCCAAAATAAATAAAAAAATCCAAGACTAGGAGGGGAAAAAAGGAGAAATCTATTTTCCTTTTTTTTACTCAGGACCTATTTTGTTGGGGGGGATTTGGGGTGAACAGGTCACTGACCCCTTGTAGATCTACCCATGACCTATCACCAGGGTCTGTATACACATAACCAGGGTCAGTATACCCATCACCATGGTCTCCAGGGTCAGAGTACGTATCACCAGAGTCTGTGTGCCCATCACCAGAGTTTGTACACCCATAACCAGGGTCAGTATACCCATCATCAGGGTCTTCATACCTATCACCAGGGTCAGAGTACGTCTCACCAGAGTTTGTGTGCCCATCACCATTGTCTGTTTACCCATAACCAGGGCCAGTATACCCATCACCAGGGTCTCCATACCTATCACCAGGGTCAGAGTACGTATCACCAGAGTCTGTGTGCCCATCACCAGGGTATGTATACTCATAATCAGGCCCAGTATACCCATCACCAGGGTCTCCATACCTATCACCAGGGTCAGAGTACGTATCACCAGAGTCTGTGCGCCCATCACCAGAGTCTGTATACTCATAATCAGGGCCAGTATGCCCATCACCAGGGTCTCCATACCTATCACCAGGGTCAGAGTACGTATCACCAGAGTTTGTGTGCCCATAACCAGGGTCTGTATACCCATCACCAGGGTCTCCATACCTATCACCAGGGTCAGAGTACGTATCACCAGAGTCTGTGTGCCCATCACCAGAGTCTGTACACCCATAACCAGGGCCAGTATACCCATCACCAGGGTCTTCATACCTATCACCAGGGTCAGAGTGCGTATCACCAGAGTCTGTGTGCCCATCACCAGAGTCTGTACACCCATAACCAGGGTCAGTATACCCATCACCAGGGTCTCAATACCTATCACCAGGGTCAGAGTACGTGTCACCAGAGTTTGTGTGCCTATCACCAGGGTCTGTATACCCATAACCAGGGTCAGTATACCCATCACCAGGGTCTCCATACCTATCACCAGGGTCAGAGTACGTATCACCAGAGTCTGTGTGCCTATCACCAGGGTCTGTACACCCATGACCAGGGTCAGTATACCCATCACCAGGGTCTCCAGGGTCAATGTACGTATCACCAGAGTCTGTGTGTCAGTCACCAGAGTCTGTACACTCATGACCAGGGTTAGTATACCCTTCATCAGGGTCTCCATAGCTATCACCAGGGTCAGTGTACGTATCACCAGAGTCTGTGTGCCCATCACCAGGGTCTGTACACCCATAACCAGGGTCAGTATACCCATCACCAGGGTCTCCATACCTATCACCAGGGACAGAGATCGTATCACCAGAGTCTCTGTGCCTATCACCAGGGTCTGTACACCCATTACCAGGGCCAGTATACCCATCACCAGGGTCTCCATACCTATCACCAGGGTCATAATATCCATCATTAGTGTTTGTGTGCCCAACAAAGGGGTCTGTACACCCATCACCAGGGTCAGTATACCAATCACCCGGGTCTGTACACCCATAACCAGGGTCAGTATACCAATTACCAGGGTATGTACAACCATAACCAGGGTCAGTTTACCCATCACCAGGGTCTCCATACCCAACACCAGGGTCCCCATACCTATCACCAGGGTCAGAGTACGTATCACCAGAGTCTGTGTGCCTATCACCAGGGTCTGTACACCCATGACCAGGGTCAGTATACCCATCACCAGGGTCTCCAGGGTCAATGTACGTATCACCAGAGTCTGTGTGTCAGTCACCAGAGTCTGTACACTCATGACCAGGGTTAGTATACCCATCATCAGGGTCTCCATAGCTATCACCAGAGTCAGTGTACGTATCACCAGAGTCTGTGTGACCATCACCAGGGTCTGTACGCCCATAACCAGGGTCAGTATACCCATCACCAGGGTCTCCATACCTATCACCAGGGTCAGAGTACGTATCACCAGAGTCTGTGTGCCTATCACCAGGGTCTGTACACCCATGACCAGGGTCAGTATACCCATCACCAGGGTCTCCAGGGTCAATGTACGTATCACCAGAGTCTGTGTGCCAGTCACCAGAGTCTGTACACTCATGACCAGGGTTAGTATACCCATCATCAGGGTCTCCATAGCTATCACCAGAGTCAGTGTACGTATCACCAGAGTCTGTGTGCCCATCACCAGGGTCTGTACACCCATAACCAGGGCCAGTATACCCATCACTAGGGTCTCCATACCTATCACCAGGGTCATTATATCCATCACTTGTGTTTGTGTGCCCAACAACGGGGTCTGTACACCCATCACCAGGGTCAGTGTAACCAATCACCCGGGTCTGTACACCCATAACCAGGGTCAGAACTCATCACCAGGGTCTTCATATCTATCACCAGGTTCAGAGTACGTATCACCAGAGTCTGTGTGTCAGTCACCAGAGTCTGTACACTCATGACCAGGGTTAGTATACCCATCATCAGAGTCTCAATACCTATCACCAGGGTCAGTGTACGTATCACCAGAGTCTGTGTGCCAATCACCAGGGTCTGTACGCCCATAACCAGGGTCAGTATACCCATCACCAGGGTCTCCATACCTATCACCAGGGTCAGAGTACGTATCACCAGAGTCTGTGTGCTCATCATCAGGGTCTGTACATCCGTAGCCAAAGTCAGTGTACCCATCACCAAGGTCTCAATACCTATCACCAGGGTCAGAGTACGTATCACCAGAATCTGTGTGCCCATCACCAGAGTCTGTACACCTATAACCAGGGCCGGTAAACCGATCATCAGGGTCTCCATAACTATCACCAGGGTCAGAGTACGTATCACCAGAGTTTGTGTGCCCATCACCAGGGTCTGTACACCCATAACCAGGGTCAGTATACCCATCACCAGGGTCTCCATACCTATCACCAGGGTCAGCGTGCGTATCACCAGAGTCTGTGTGCCCATCACCAGGGTCTATACACCCATAACCAGGGTTAGTATACCCGTCACGAGGGTCTCTATACCTATCACTAGGGTCAGAGTGCGTATCACCAGAGTCTGTGTGCCCATCACCAGGGTCTGTACGCCAATAACCAGGGTCAGTATACCCATCACCAGGGTCTCCATACCTATCACCAGGGTCAGAGTAGGTATCACCAGAGTCTGTGTGCCTATCACCAGGGTCTGTACACCCATAACCAGGGCCAGTATACCCATCACCAGGGTCTCCATACCTATCACCAGGGTCAATATATCCATCACTAGAGTTTGTGTGCCCAACAACGGGGTCTGTACACCCATCACCAGGGTCAGTATACCAATCACCCGGGTCTGTACACCCATAACCAGGGTCAGTATACCCATCACCAGGGTCTTCATATCTATCACCAGGATCAGAGTGCGTATCACCAGAGTCTGTACACCATTAACCAGGGTCAGTATACCCATCACCAGGGTATGTACACCCATAACCAGGGTCAGTATACCCTCACGAGGGTATGTACACCCATAACCAGGGTCAGCATACCCATCACCAGGGTCTCACTACCTATCACCAGGGTCAGAGTACGTATCACCAGAGTCTGTGTGCTCATGACCAGGGTCTGTACATCCGTAGCCAAAGTCAGTATACCCATCACCAGGGTCTCAATACCTATCACCAGGGTCATAATGCCTATCACCAGAGTCAGAGTACGTATCACCAGAACTGTAAACATATCACCTGGGTCATTATACCTTTTAGTAGGGTCAGTGTTCGTAGTACTAGGGTCTGTGTGCCCATTATCATGGTCTGTATATTCATAACAAAGGTCAGTTTACCCTTCACCAGGGTCTTAATACTTTTCACCAGGATAGTGTACGCATCAATAGGGTCTGTGTGCCCATCACCAGGGTCAGTATACCTAACACAACAGTCAGTGCACTTATCATTAGGGTTTGTATATCCATTACCTGAGTCAGGTAATACTGACCCTGTTGATAAGTAGAGTGACCCTGGTGATAGGTATACTGATCCTGGTGAAGATTACACATACCTTGGTGATACGTACACTCATGATCCTTGTGAAAGGTATACTGATGGTGATGGTTATACTTACCCTGGTTATAGATTTTGAGATTCTGGTGTTACGTATGCTGACCTTATAATATCTACACTTTTGTGTATACCGACTCTGGTGATGGATACATACTGACCCCTGTGATTGGCTACAGACCCTTGTGGTACGTACACTGACTCTGTCGATAGGTATACTGACCCTGGTGATAGAGAATGTGATAGATATACTGGTGATAAATGTACTGACTCTTGTGATAGGTATACTGACCTTGGAGATGGGCCCTCAGACCCACGGATGCGTACACTGACACGGCCGTTAGGTAAACTAACTCTGGTGATAAGCAATAGGTACAGTTATCCTGGTGAAAGTCCACTGATCAAAGTCATGGATGTACAAACCCTGATGATAAGTGCACTGACTGTTGTGATAGATATACTGACCCTAATGATGGGCACACAGACCCTATTGATTCGTAAACTATTCCTGGTGATAAGTATTTAGACCCTGGTGATGGGCATACTGGCCCTGGTTATGGGTGTACAGACTCTGGTGATGGGCACACAGACTCTGGTGATACGTACTCTGACCCTGGTGATTGGTATGATGACCCTGGTGATGGGTATACTGACACTGGTTATGGGTGTACAGACTCTGGTGATGGGCACACAGACTCTGGTGATACGTACTCTGACCCTGGTGATACGTATGGAGACCCTGGTGATGGGTATACTGACCCTGGTTATGGGTGTACAGACTCTGGTGACTGACGCACAGACTCTGGTGATACGTACTCTGACCCTGGAGACCCTGGTGATGTGTAACTGACCCTGGTAATGTGTATACAGATCCTGGTGATAGGTCATGGATAGATCTATTAGGGGTCAGTGACATGTTCACCCCTTATACCCCCCCCCCCCCCAAAACAAAATAGCTCCTGAGTAAAAGAAAAAAAATATAGATTTCACCCTCTCCCCCTCCTTGTCTTGGATTTTTTATTGTTGGTTATGTGTATACTGACACTTGTGATGGGCACATAGACTCTGGTGATACGTACACTGACCCTGGTGATAGCTATGGAGACCCTGATGATGGGTATTCTAACCCTGCTCATGAGTGTACAAACTCTGGTGACAGACACACAGACTCTGGTGATACGTACTCTGACCCTGGAGACCCTGGTGATGGGTATACTGACCCTGGTCATGGGTGTACAGACCCTGGTGATAGGCACACAGACTCTGGTGATACGTACTCTGTCCCTGGTGATAGGTATGGAGACCCTGGTAATGGGTATACTGACCCTGGTTATTGGTGTACAGACTCTGGTGATGGGCACACAGACTCTGGTGATACGTAATCTGACTCTGGTGATAGGTATGGAGACTCTGGTGATGGGTATACTTGCCCTGGTTATGGGTATCCAGACCCTGGTGATGGGCACACAAACTCTGGTGATACGTACTCTGACCCTGGTGATAGGTATGGAGACCCTGGTGATGGGTATACTGGCCCTGTTATGGGTATACAGACCCTGGTGATGGGCACACAGACACTGGTGATACTTACTCTGACCCTGGTGATAGGTATGAAGACCCTGGTGATGGGTATACTGGCCCTGGTTATGGGTGTACAGACTCTGGTGAAGGGCACACAGACTCTGGTGATACTTACTCTGACCCTGGTGATAGGTATGGAGACCCTGGTGATAGGTATACTGACACTGGTTATGGGTGTACAGACTCTGGTGATGGGCACACAGACTCTGGTGATACGTAATCTGACTCTGGTGATAGGTATGGAGACCCTGGTGATGGGTATACAGACCCTGGTTATGGGTATCCAGACCCTGGTGATGGGCACACAAACTCTGGTGATACGTACTCTGACCCTGGTGATAGGTATGGAGACCCTGGTGATGGGTATACTGGCCCTGTTATGGGTATACAGACCCTGGTGATGGGCACACAGACTCTGGTGATACTTACTCTGACCCTGGTGATAGGTATGAAGACCCTGGTGATGGGTATACTGGCCCTGGTTATGGGTGTACAGACTCTGGTGAAGGGCACACAGACTCTGGTGATACTTACTCTGACCCTGGTGATAGGTATGGAGACCCTGGTGATAGGTATACTGACCCTGGTTATGGGTGTACAGACTCTGGTGATGGGCACACAGACTCTGGTGACACGTACTCTGACCCTGGTGATATGTATGGAGACCCTGGTGATGGGTATACTGACCCTGGTTATGGGTGTACAGACTCTGGTAATGGGCACACAGACTCTGGTGATACGTACTCTGACCCTGGTGATAGGTATGGAGACCCTGGTGATGGGTATACTGACCCTGGTTATGGGTATCCAGACACTGGTGATGGGCACACAAAATCTGGTGACACGTACTCTGACCCTGGTGATAGGTATACTGACCCTGGTCATGGGTGTACAGACCCTGGTGATAGGCACACAGACTCTGGTGATACGTACTCTGACCCTGGTGATAGGTATGGAGACCCTGGTGATGGGTATACTGGCCCTGGTTATTGGTGTACAGACTCTGGTGATGGGCACACAGACTCTGGTGATACGTACTCTGACCCTGGAGACCCTGGTGATGTGTAACTGACCCTGGTAATGTGTATACAGATCCTGGTGATAGGTCATGGATAGATCTATTAGGGGTCAGTGACATGTTCACCCCTTATACCCCCCCCCCAAAACAAAATAGCTCCTGAGTAAAAGAAAAAAAATATAGATTTCACCCTCTCCCCCTCCTTGTCTTGGATTTTTTATTGTTGGTTATGTGTATACTGACACTTGTGATGGGCACATAGACTCTGGTGATACTTACTCTGACCCTGGTGATAGGTATGGAGACCCTGGTGATAGGTATACTGACCCTGGTTATGGGTGTACAGACTCTGGTGATGGGCACACAGACTCTGGTGACACGTACTCTGACCCTGGTGATATGTATGGAGACCCTGGTGATGGGTATACTGACCCTGGTTATGGGTGTACAGACTCTGGTGATGGGCACACAGACTCTGGTGATACGTACTCTGACCCTGGTGATAGGTATGGAGACCCTGGTGATGGGTATACTGACCCTGGTTATGAGTATCCAGACACTGGTGATGGGCACACAAAATCTGGTGACACGTACTCTGACCCTGGTGATAGGTATGGAGACCCTGGTGATGGGTATACTGACCCTGGTCATGGGTGTACAGACCCTGGTGATAGGCACACAGACTCTGGTGATACGTACTCTGACCCTGGTGATAGGTATGGAGACCCTGGTGATGGGTATACTGGCCCTGGTTATTGGTGTACAGACTCTGGTGATGGGCACACAGACTCTGGTGATAGGTAATCTGACTCTGGTGATAGGTATGGAGACCCTGGTGATGGGTATACTGGCCCTGTTATGGGTATACAGACCCTGGTGATGGGCACACAAACTCTGGTGATACGTACTCTGACCCTGGTGATAGGTATGGGGACCCTGGTGATGGGTATACTGGCCCTGTTATGGGTATACAGACCCTGGTGATGGGCACACAGACTCTGGTGATACTTACTCTGACCCTGGTGATAGGTATGAAGACCCTGGTGATGGGTATACTGGCCCTGGTTATGGGTGTACAGACTCTGGTGAAGGGCACACAGACTCTGGTGATACTTACTCTGACCCTGGTGATAGGTATGGAGACCCTGGTGATAGGTATACTGACCCTGGTTATGGGTGTACAGACTCTGGTGATGGGCACACAGACTCTGGTGATACGTACTCTGACCCTGGTGATATGTATGGAGACCCTGGTGATGGGTATACTGACCCTGGTTATGGGTGTACAGACTCTGGTGATGGGCACACAGACTCTGGTGATACGTACTCTGACCCTGGTGATAGGTATGGAGACCCTGGTGATGGGTATACTGGCCCTGGTTATGGGTTTACAAACTCTGGTGATGGGCACACAGACTCTGGTGACACGTACTCTGACCCTGGTGATAGGTATGGAGACCCTGGTGATGGGTATACTTGCCCTGGTTATGGGTAAACAGACACTGGTGATGGGCACACAAACTCTGGTGACACGTACTCTGACCCTGGTGATAGGTATGGAGACCCTGGTGATGGGTATACTTGCCCTGGTTATGGGTGTACAGATTCTGGTGATGGGCACACAGACTCTGGTGATACGTACGTTGACCCTGGTGATAGGTATGAAGACCCTGGTGATGGGTATACTGGCCCTGGTTGTGGGTGTACAGACTCTGGTGAAGGGCACACAGACTCTGGTGATACGTACTCTGACCCTGGTGATAGGTATGGAGACCCTGGTGATGGGTATACTGACCCTGGTTATGGGTATACAGACCCTGGTGATGGGCACAGAAACTCTGGTGACACGTACTCTGACCCTGGTGATAGGTATAAAGACCCTGGTGATGGGTATACTGGCCCTGGTTATGGGTGTTCAGACTCTGGTGATGGGCACACAGACTCTGGTGATACATACTCTGACCCTGGTGATAGGTATTGAGACCCTGGTGATGGGTATACTGACCCTGGTTATGGGTGTACAGACCCTGGTGATGGGCACACAGACTCTGGTGATACGTACTCTGACCCTGGTGATAGGTATGGAGACCCTGGTGATGGGTATACTGACCCTGGTTATGGGTATCCAGACACTGGTGATGGGCACACAAACTCTGGTGACACATACTCTGACCCTGGTGATAGGTATGGAGACCCTGGTGATGGGTATAATGGCCCTGGTTATAGGTTTACAGACTCTGGTGATGGGCACACAGACTCTGGTGACACGTACTCTGACCCTGGTGATAGGTATGGAGACCCTGGTGATGGGTATACTGGCCCTGTTATGGGTATAAAGACCCTGGTGATGGGCACACAGACTCTGGTGATACGTACTCTGACCCTGGTGATAGGTATGAAGACCCTGGTGATGGGTATACTGGCCCTGGTTATAGGTGTACAGACTCTGGTTATGGGCACACAGACTCTGGTGATACGTACTCTGACCCTGGTGATAGGTATGGAGACCCTGTGATGGGTATACTGGCCCTGGTTATGGGTGTACAGACCCTGGTGAAGGGCACACAGACTCTGGTGATACGTTCTCTGACCCTGGTGATAGGTATGGAGACCCTGGTGATGGGTATACTGACCCTGGTTATGGGTGTACAGACCCTGGTGATGGGCACACAGACTCTGGTGATACGTACTCTGACCCTGGTGATAGGTATGGAGACCCTGGTGATGGGTATACTGACCCTGGTTATGGGTGTACAGACCCTGGTGATGGGCACACAGACTCTGGTGATACGTACTCTGACCCTGGTGATAGGTATGGAGACCCTGGTGATGGGTATACTGGCCCTGGTTATGGGTGTACAGACTCTGGTAATGGGCACACAGACTCTGGTGATACGTACTCTGACCCTGTAGACCATAATGATGGGTATACTGACCCTGGTTATGTGTATACAGACCCTGGTGATAGGTCATGGGTAGATCTTCAAGGGGTCAGTGAACTGTTCACCCCTAATACCCCCCCCCCCCAACAAAATAGCTCCTGAGTAAAAAAAAAAAAGGAAAATAGATTTCTTTTTTCTTCCCCTCCTAGTCTTGGATTTTTTATTTATTTTGGACTAAGGTGTTTGTAGAACCTAAAGTCTTTATACTAGCATACATGTATGTAATGAAACCATGATATTTTGTTCAGGCACCTAGCATCGTAGCAAAGTGGGTTGAGGGCAGACTCATCCAATCCTGCCTTGAAAAAAAAAACCAACTCAAAAATACTTTTTAAATAATTGAAAATCCTAATCCGTGGGGGTAGGGGGCTAAGTGTACCTTTAACTTCAATATCACAGTTTATTTCCTCTCTTTCATTTCAAATTTTACATGGTCCCAAAAACATTGGGGGGGGGGGGGTGCAACTGTATGTTAATTTACTTTTTTATAAGTTAATTCAAGAAAAATATTTGCTGCAAGAAAACGTGTGCTGGAGGGGGGCAGTCCCGTCCCCCTGTCCCTGCCCCCATTCCAACCCCCCCCCCCCTTTCCGATGCTAAGTGCCTGTTGTTTTCCTGTAACATTGATTTTGATTGTTCTCTCAATTATTTATTTAATTTTTTGGTGTAAAATCTAATGTACATAACATTTTTATCACTTCTGATCATATTTTTCATATAAAAATCGCATTTTTAAATTGCACATATATCAGTTCGAAGTTCCTCCAAATAGCTTTCGAATTTCCTCCCAATCGTTTACCGATCCCGATGGAAAGTTGGTTCACGCATGCGCACATCCTGGTTATAGTGCCTGGTTATAGGATATAAAAAGTACCCTATTCTATACCTCTATCTAGGGTAAAACAAAACAACATGTTGATGCTTACAGCAGCTAATTGCTAAAGGTTGGTCATTCAGAAAAATAAGATCGAAGACAAAAGCATTCTTTGAAATTAGACTAAAGCAAATTATTTTGTTTGAATAACAATAGCCTGATATTCAGTCATGTTGTTTTTTAGTTACAAAGAATGGATTGCAGATCTTTAGTGTTTGATGTTCACATTTGTGGGGCCTGCAGGAAAGAATACAACGATTATCATGAGTTTACAAAACACAAAGAAACGTGTTCAGTTTTAGAAGAGCTAAGGAAACAGAAATTTCATTCCTTAAACCAAACAGGTACAACAGTGTGTATTCCAACAGAGAGAGAAGATTCAGGAAAATGTCCAAAATCTCCAAATGTGGAAAATATCTCAGCAAAACATGCGGAAAATCAACCATATCAGAAAAGTGAAGTTTCCTCAAGTGTTGTTCCAACACTGATAACGCCTAAGCATTCTTTCATCACAAATGTTAGTTCTGCAGCATTACCTGAGTACGCAGATAAAACAGTAATACCATCAAACTTTGTGCACCTACTAGGAAACAGTAACAGTGAAAATTTACAGCATGTTAGCAGTGATAGTGTTCTTTTAACACAAGTTTACCAAAATCAGAAACATGCATGTACTGGTGCTGATAGTATTGTTGGAAATTCATCACATCCCCAACAAATGTCAAATATTAACATCGGTAATCAACTGCCTACTCCAGTTGGCCATGAATATGCAAGACAGAATATGGAGGAGATTGAAGAAAAACACAGAGGTATGTATTTTACTGGTTTTGGTTTTAATCACCTGGTAATATTTGATTGCATGGATATTATTGCATGGAATATGAGTATAAAGAAGCCTCAGTGTGAAACTTTCAAATTGTTTCTTAACATTACTTTATATGTACTTTTGGTTCAATTTTACAGCTGTTGAGATGAACAACTCACATCCAGTTTGCCAGATAGTTACAATAAACAATGATAGGTATTTGATCATCACAAACACAGGCCAGGGAGATATATGTATACCCATCAATGCTGAAAATGCTGATGTTCTTAATCTGGTCCAGAACTTCATGAAGGATTCTTATGATCTTGGTATAATATATATCTAATTCTAGTTGTATGGTTAAATCAGCTATACTAGAAGTGAAGTAGTTGAAGAAATGTATTTGGATTTTTTTTATTCCTTAAGGTATTATGACAGTTTAGGATTAAGTCAGACTTTTTAGAGTGCAATACTTGTTCTCTGTAATTGGTATATTTTACCAGCAGTTCAAAATTTTCATTTCAGTGTCTCAAACAACATGTATATTGTCAAAAAGAAATATATTTGTAATATAATTTGAATTTATTTTGTTTTTTTTCTTTGTTTAGCTACAAATTCAAGTCCTCAAAAGGCCTCATTTGAAATAAAAGAACAATTCACAAATCAGCAACAGAATGCAGTAACAAATGCACATACTAAAACACATATATCCTCAAGCTTGAATAATGGATTAACAACCTCTGAAGCTATACATCCTATAGCTCATCTGGAAAGGTCAATACCAAAACCAGCAATTCAGAATATCTACCCTGGGCAGATGGGAAACAGTACAGGGGGGGTCCAGCATTCATCACAACCAACTCTCCAGATGCAGCTTGACCACAATGCATCATTTTCATTGTTACCTCATTCTCAAGTGATACCTGGTATTCTCTCAGATTCTACCCATAATTCCACTCAGCCTCAACAACACTTATCACAAGAGTCCATGCAGCTTCTTGCTGGTCATTCTAGTCAATCTCTTCCATGTGAAGCAACAGCAGTCGCAATTCCTGTCTCAGACAACGGTGTTAATCCAGCGATAACAACTGCTGACATGACTCCTTTGTCTATCAGTACTGACTCACAAAATCTCTCGAAACTCACAGACATGCAGCTGACGCCAAATACTGTTCTGACTTCATTAGGTAATTTGAGTAAATATGCCAACACAGAAGGTATGGAGAATATTGGAGTTGACAGTTTGGAGAATATTTCGAAAGAAGAAGATGGACAAGGAAATGAGATTACAGGTATTAGTGAAGCCTCTCTTCAGAATTTGGAGGTGAGCAGTGTTGTGTATATGGGAGACAATAGTTACTCCTTGCATTTCAAAACTCACACTGCAAGCAACATAGAATCCAATTTATCCACCGAAAACCTCAGCGGAGAGTCCCAGCAACCTGATTTAAACCAGTTGACCGAGGCCATGCCCAGTGGTCACCAAGGAGTGGAAGGCCAAGTCAGAATTGAGAACCAGATGGTGGGAAGTGAAATCAGTGTGGAGAATCCACCAGTGGAAGGTGGAGCAAGTCTTGTGAATGAGGATGAGGTCCAGGAGAGTCAGGTTGTGGAGCAACTCCACCAGGCGTACCTCCGCACACAGCAACAGAACAAGGAGAAGCAGCTGAGTCAGCAACAGCAACCACAGCAACACAAGACCAAGATGAAGCAGATGACAAGGAGGTCTCCTAAGAGCAAGCAGAGAAGTAAGAGAAGTTTTCTCCTAATTATTTGGTGTCAAATCAAGTTAAAACTGATAAACTCAATTCCATGCACTTTGTTTACTTCAGATTCATTATGATTAGTATTTGTAGACATCAATTTTCATTGATTTTCTAACAACAAAGTGTAATGAAATATATAGTTGATTAGGTTTTAGTTAGCATAGATTATTGTTGGTTTTTTTTCTTACTTTGATGAACATTTGATTTTATGGATCTGCTAAGCACCAAAAATCCACCTCAATTGTAATCAAATAAATATTGATGAAACCACAGAACATATTGGTATAATGATCCAAAGGTAGATGTTGATATGAAATTTATAAGCAAACTACTACACTTACATATACTTTTTTTACTCATACAAAGGCAACCCAACATCACATACACATGTAAATATACCTGTAACTTATCCGTATTTTTCGGAAATTAGGTCAATACTTTTTTTTCCTGACACGTGGACCTCGCCCTATTCATTTCTTCGCCCAATTTATGTTTTTTTTTTGGTTGGAAAATTTGATATGAAATTTTGCAAAAATTTATGCAATACTCCAATAAAATCATGAGTGTTTACTATAATACTGCTTGAATTTCTGTGTAAAAATCAAAATTAACAAAAATTAAATGTAAATAGATTTATTTCTCCTTACATTTCTTACTTCGATCACTGACTGAATCATCTTTTGATCATTATTATATGCTGTCATGCATTTTGATCGTGTGCTTACGATAAACAGGAAATCGATTTCGCGCGGTAAAAGTAAAATGAGAACCGTACAAAGGGTAATTACTGGGGAAAAATATCGTCGGGTAGAAATAAAAAAAAAACAATTTGTTTTCATAATAGAATATATGAACAAGTTTTTTTCTGTATATTCAACATAAAACATTTTATTTCCCTTTTGTTTAGAACTGTGAAATAAGATTAAAGGCTACTATATGATAACGTTATTGGTTTAAACCATTTATTCATTAGAACTAGTGGTAATTTTTCGACCAATTCTTCGAAGTCGACCTATTTATACTTTTTTTTTATTTTTTGGCTAAAAACGGCCTCCTTCGCCCAATAAACCGTATCGACCAAATTTTCGAAAAATACGGTATTAACAAAAATCCAGTCCCACAACTTGTAAAAAAATGTAAATGAATTTACATTATATGAAAAGGGATTGGTGGAATAAATGAATTCGACATTACATGTATTTTCTACATTCAGAGAAGAAGTTCCAGTGTACCATTCAAGGCTGCAGCTTTGTGTCTGCCTACATGAAGGATCTGGAGAGACACATGCGAGTTCATACTGGGGAAAGGCCGTACAGTTGTGAATACTGTAACAAAACCTTCAGTCGGATGGACAAGCTCCGCCTACATGTCAGGGGCCACACGGGGGAAAAACCATTTAAATGTGACCTCTGTAAGTAAAAAAAAATTAATTCAAAGATGATTTCAAAAACTATTTTGATCTTGAACAGACAAGATGCCAATAACAGATTTTACGAAAACTTGAAAAAAGAGATAAAATTAAATCTATATCTAAGAAACTGCAATTTTTAATCAATAGTATGTAATATATTTACTCAACGCAATGAATTATTGATAAAGACAGTTAATTAAGACACTGTAAATTTACAGGTAACTACCGAGCAGTGGACAATGGCAGTATCAAGAAACACATGACTGTACACAGCAACGACAAACCCATCAAGTATGTTGTAATCTGTGATGCAATTATCCTATATGTAATTTTCACACTGTAAATTCTTAAGATGTAATGTAATCTTACGTCTGCAAATGTTTCTACACAATGTATTTTATTTCTAAATTAATTGCATACTATTTATGCCTAGTGTCAAGTGCATTAATATTTTAGGCCAAAAGAGTCAGGTGTTCAAATTCATTGATTTATCATGATATAAAAAAGTTGCTTGATTTTTTCTTCTTAATAGACTTGACTGACAATTATAGCACTAAGCAGATTCTGACTGTATAGAGATTATAAAAACTATAAATCAATTTCTACCTCGTGTTCAACAACTATTGTTCTCTCTCTCTCTCTCTCTCTCTCTCTCTCTCTCTCTCTCTCTCTCTTTTCCAAGGAATAATTTTGTTTTGAAGTAAATGTACTTAAAGCTATTGTAATCACTTTATTGTATAAACATGTATTTGATTGTTCAACTTGAAAAAAAAAAGATGCATTCTGTATAAGCAGATAAAAAGTTTTGGCAAATCCGTATTTAATACTATCCATACGCATGTACTGAAGATCTCCCAAGAATGGCAATCCCAAGTTTTAATATAATTATATAAAATTTTATTTTCCCCTAGATGTCAGAGTTGGTCATATGAAAATTATTCATACAATAAAGTTATGGTGGTATTAATTTTGTTAAATCTCCACAGATGTCAGACTTGTTCCTATGCCTGTCGCACCACTAGTCAGCTAGTTGTTCACCTGCGTAAGCACACAGGCGATGCTCCGTTTTCTTGTCTCTATTGTGATTCCAAGTTTAAGATCAAGTCGGATATGAAGAGACACATGCGCACACACACAGGAGAGAAACCTTTCAAATGCGAGCAATGTGATTTCAGTTGCTCTGCTAAAAGTAAGTACACATGTGCATTGTCTTCCTCAAAGCAAATATATAAGTATGTTAGAAACATTTGATTGATTATTATTGCATTCAATAGAACATATTATTGCCTTTTCGTGGATAATTTATCCACAGCTGTATTTGGAGTTTTGATTTTAACATATTCAATATATTTTTTGTTACAGGTAATTTAATTAGCCACTACAATGTTCATCATTCCAGCACAAAGTTCACATGTGACCATTGTGAATTTTCCACCTCGTCTAAAAGATCATTTCACGAGCATCAGAAAACTCACTCTACTCCTGATCCAGAGTGCATTTGTAAAGTGTGCCAGTATGTATGCTCTAGCAAACAGACGCTGAAAACCCACATGTCTAACTCTCACAACTATAAGCTGTATCTCTGCAAGGACTGCAACTTCTGCAGCAAGAGCATGACCAAGGCCAGGCACCATTACAATACATGTGGTTCTGTAAAGAAACCCTCCAGTCATCTTAGAAAATCCAAGAGACATCGGACCCCACGCGACCATGATTCCCAAGGAATGAAATATGAGAAGAATTATGTCTGTGATTTCTGTGATGAGGCTTTTGTGAGAAAGGACTCGCTGACCAGTCATGTGAAACTTCACAGAGAAAGGACTCAGTCGACATTGTCCACAGCGCTGACAGTGCTGGAACTTCAGCAGCCGGTCATAAACAGCACAACAGTCCCCCCTGGAGTTGACCATAATTATGATATGGAAGTGGTTACTATTTCCTCCTCCATGGGCCAAAGAAAAAAGGATCACAAT
Organism: Magallana angulata; assembly: GCF_025612915.1. Lineage (NCBI taxonomy): Eukaryota > Metazoa > Mollusca > Bivalvia > Ostreida > Ostreidae > Magallana > Magallana angulata. Next base: position 28,750,148 of record NC_069116.1, read on the forward strand.
TATGAAACTCTTGATAAGGAGGCAACCTCCTCAAATTCAGAAAGTCATAAAGAGGAGAGTCCTTCTGGAGGCAGGAGAACTCGACGGAGGAGTTCCAGCAGATCCTATAAAAATGATTCTGTTTATGATTCGCATTATAAACGCAAGTTGTCAAAGCCTTGCCGAATTCAAACTACAACACTGGAGAATTTTGAAAAGTGCAAACCTTCCACGAGTGCTGCTTTGCGTGAATCGAAAAGTCTAGAGCAGGGTAGGTATGAGCAGTATGACAATAACCCATCAGGAAATCTACCTGTGGAAACACAAACTCAGCAGACCACAATTCTTCCTGAAGTGCTGCCACCTTTAGTGGTTAATGTCAACCAGACTGATCAACAGATTAACTCATCTCAAAATCCTCAGACTGAAATGGCCGTCAATCCTAGCAGTGCTCCACAAACTAACAATCCTAATATTCAAGTTGTTCAGAACATTACAGTGCCTGTCATACAGCTGAACAGTGGGCAATTAGTGGCCATGCAACAGGTTGGGAATTTATCGGACCAGGTGTTTTCTTTGACACCTTTAGCTGTCAATCAGGTGATACCAGGTGCCCCTGATTCTTCAGGTGAAAGTGCTTCAAGTTCTAAGATACATGTAACTCCAGAAAGGCTATTGTCCATGTTTTCTCCAGATACAAACTCTTATATTTCAGTTCTCCAGCAGGCTATATCCTCCCAGCAAAGTCAAATGCCAGGTAACGAAACAGTAACGATGAATCAAAGTTCGCTATCCAATCCCTACACAAACCAAGGATTTCCCACACAAATTAACACTGTTCAGCCCTCAGGGGATTGTGGTATTCCCAATAACCAAACTCTTATCGTCACAGTCACAGATTCACTTCCACCATCCACCCTGCCGTCTGCTCAGCTGACCTCTAATGCCAGTGCTACAGGATCTTCCTCCACAGACACAGCTCAGTATAAACACAAAGCGAAGTCTTCCAAGAGAACCTCTGTCCCCCGCGGACTGGATGACAGTTCTTCGCAGATTGATGTACAGAGTATAGAACTGGATGACACAAGCTATGACTTCAACCTCCAGGACAGTGGTCTGGTTTCCAAAGAGACTATGGGAGGAAGACAGCCTGATTTATAATGTCCCTACCATCATCCAAGTGTTCTAATGATATTGTGCTACCAACATCTATGTATGGATATTGATATGGATACTTCGTAATCTCTTACACATTACAATTTTCATTTTGATTCCAGTTGTCTTTCTTGCAGTAGAATACTGTTGACATTGGAGTAAAATACTCTCAGTTTAAAACAGTTGTATATGGTGTAAGCACACTATAAGGACCTGCAGGTTCTATATGATTAATTTTTTATTTTTTTTACATTACTTTAAATGACTGTGTTTTAAAGACATAATCTTGTCAATCCAAAATCTAAGAAAAATTTATCCAAATTTTCAATGTAAAGATAATGTGTAAAGATGTGGTTACTGCATTTTTATCTTTTTGCTGCATTTATACTTTAATACTGAAAAATGAATCTATTATAACAGTATGTGTCAACTTGTGTATACCTTAAACATTTCAGGCAGATAATGGTTAGGGATCCATGCAGTTATAAGATATCTTTGCTGTAAAAATGTGATTTGAACAATTGTTTTTGAAGATACATTTGTTTCAAGTTCAGAAAGTTGTTATAGTTAGGCATTTTGTATGAGTTTTGTTTTTGAAAAGCTGTTTAATGAATTTTGATACCTTGTTTGTTAGAACATACTGTGATACATGCATAGTTGTTTGCAATGTATTTGCAAGATGCTACTTCATATTTAATGTAATAAATACAATTCTGATAAATATTGTTTATACTTTAAGGTTTTTTTAATCTAGTCAATTTGAATGATGATTTACAAATATAATATTTCATAAACATTGATTTGTTGAATAAAAGTCTGAATATTAAGCAATTTTACGGTAATTGAACGTCCTGTGTATGATCTGACAGCATTGATGTATTATTTTTATGGCTTTCGATGAAACTAAGGAACTTATGAATACTTATATGACCTTATATTTCTGATCAATTTTAACAAACTGTCTTAAAATAGGTCATAGAAACTTGTTATCTTTTTTTAGGTACCAGTTATAGATAAGCACTTTGACAAGATTTATTCAAGTTGCTGAAAACCACATCGCTCGTTATTATTATTATTTTGGGGGGGGGGGGGGGGGGGAAGCTCATGACAAGACGCCTTGGCGTTTTGTGGTATCCTCCAAGACTTCCCTAAAGGTCAGACATGACCTTTCTTCCATTATTTTCTATTTTATTTCCTATATCCGCATTGTAAAGATTTCTACGACGTAGTTCCATCATTTTTTTTAAGACCTTATAGGGGCATGGTCACGATTTGGGTCAAAAATTATTTTTCCGATTTTAATGTTTACAATGCGTCAGTAAGGCATTTTTAATAGGCAACCAAAATTTGAGTGTCATTCGTTGAGTTTTAAGCAAGGTACAGAGCTTACAATTCTTTGATATGTAAACAGAGCTTTTGTTTACAAATTGAACGTTGACATGAAAATTCCAGTTTTAGACCTAAAGTGAATGTGTTAAACGTTAGGAACTGTCTATTTATGCTTAAAATGAATAAGAAGATAGACAAATCAGCTTAAAAAAGATTTTTACTGGTATATTGAACATATGTAAACAAAAAACAGGGCACCAGCCTTGTTTACATTACAAAGAGTTATGAGCCTTGTATCTTGCTTCTAACTCTAGAACTGACTCTCAAATTTTATTTTATCATTAGAAATGCATTCCTTAAGCATTGTAAGTAATAAATTTAGAAAAATAAGAATTTGATCAAAATCGTGACCATGCCCGTTAAGGTACAGTGTCCTCTTACCAAGAGAAACAACTCAAAATGTCTTGAATCTAGCATAAAATTTTCAATAACAATTTAGATTATAACGTGTATTACAAAAGTTATATCATTTGATGATGCATTGTAAAAACTCAGCTATAATTGCAAAGTATTTTTTTTGAAAATTATACTTCTGTTTAGAAAATACAATTTTTTATTTAAGTTTTGACTTCAATTCCAGTGATTTGCTCTTTTATTGATAACAAACTATCGATTCTCAGATGGCACGAATTAATTATTTTGTTTTCAGCAGCAATATTTCAAACAGTGCTACTGATTGTGCTTATGCAATAAGACTTCCCACATATAAATACCACTTTTTTGTAATGACCCCGAAGTGATCAATAAATCAACTTTTTTAAAAATAGGTTATATACACACCCCTCGACTTAACACAGAAAAACAACTTTTCCACATATTGCAAGAAAATGTGTCATTATTTCAGGACATCAAGGTTCTGTGTTTGAGAAGACATAACAGTTAAAACAAAAATTAATGCGATTTAAAAAAATATTGATTGATGTAATTAATATGTACTTTATCAAACGGACAAGATGGTCGTGGCCTCTTTTACACTATAATGATCTTCTTCAGAAGAATTTTAAAAGAGTTTTGTATAAAGATTCTCATTTTAAAGGTAAAATATTTGGAATATTATATGTATTATATATCAATAACGATGTAGTTTCTCAGGAAAACTTTGTCGAGAATATAATCAATCACTATGTCTCTTTCCCCTTAAAACAAGTGACCATTTATTTCATTTTGTAAGGCATTAAAAGCTAAGTTTAAAACGGAGATAATTTCAATCATTTCGAGTGTTTGAAATTTGTTTTGTCCATAATTTTGACCATTTAAAAAAATTTCAGCGTGATTTGATGAAAAAAATTGGTTCTTTTTCATTATAGTCTATAATTCATTTATTTATTTATCTATTTTTTAATTAAAGACAATCGCAGAACTTTTCGTTGAAAAGAGTGGATTTTTTTCCCGAATTGCTCCAATCAAAACACATTACAAAATTTTGATTGCCTTTCAACATCAGTGTAACGATGAAATGGATTTTCTCAAATGTGCTCAGTTATATTTCTTCACATGAACGTTATAATTATATTCAAAAATTCATTTTGAAAATTTCTTGACGCCCTTCTTTGGTACCGCCTCCCGGTAAAGACCGGCATATGGTCTAATATACTTCTTAATGATAGATTATGTAAACTCTGTAACAATCATAAATTTACAGATGAATTTCATTTCCTTTTAAATATGTTGTTTTGCATGTTTGGTTGCTTATTGGGTTTTTATTGTTGTTGTGGAACTCTCTCATAAAAGGTACACTCCGTTTCAATTTTTGGACCACTATAACCACTTTGGGTGTACCAGTATTCGATTAAACAACATGAGTAACTTAGAGTTATAGACAGAATTTCTTATTTTGGACAGTATTTCCTCACTCTTTTCGGCATTACTTGAATAGCAAAAAGACGGATTATGATTAAAGACGAGACTTAAGTATGAAACTTGTATTTTGTGCTAAAAAAAACTAACAGCTTCTGTAAATCACACAAGAAATACATTTACTTAACTTATTTTCAAGTCAGTTTCAGGTCGAATACCCACAAGATGGACAAATCTTAACTGCGCATAAAACAACGCGCCTATTTAGAGATAGCTTTCAAACCCCCTCCCCCTCCCTTTCGCCAAATTCAAAGTTTAAAACTACTAATCATTCGTATCTTTTTTTTTGTCTTAGCTTAATTCAGTTATAGATGGATCATAAAACAATATGATTTTAACTGTATGCTATAAAATAATACTTAGTTGAACAGCTATTTTATGACACTGTGATGTGGGTTCGTTAAAAAAAATGTACAGATGGGACAAATTCCAACACAATGATTCATTTAGTAAACCCACAAAATCATCAATTTCATTTTCTTTAATAAATCGATTTTCTTAAAAATGAAGTGTAATTTTTATGAAAAAATAAATAAAACAAAATAAAATAGTTTACATTTTGTTTTGCATGTAAAATTATTTCAATATAAATGAATTAATCCGGGATACATGTCTTATGAACGTAAGTGCAAGTGAACAGATCACTTTGTTTTGTTTCAGCCATACATTTGTCATCTTGTCAGCAGTCGATTTCGATATATGTTGCATCTGCTTAAAATTATTAATATCAGAGCACATGCACTCGCGTGATGATAGAGCGCATCGCTGAAGAGATGCTGGGATCAAACTTGGTTATATTAGACAATGGTGTAGGGCACAACCTCTCAGTCATTAAGCCTTTACTTTACATCAATCTGCCTGAAATTTAATACTTTTTACGACACTGATCCGGATAGATTAAGCAGGTCTGACATTTCTTGTATTATTTTTTCTTTCAAGATCGCCAAGGATGTAAATTCATCACCGCCTCAGTGGTTTTGTCAATTCGACTATGTATGAATATATGTGCTGGGAAAATTGATGAATTTGTCCTCTGTCGTACCTCTCCATGGCTAGATCAGTTTAAGACTGGCAGGGGAATGAAAACCATTTTATTTCTGATGACTATAGCATTCTTTAATTTGCGCCCGTCTGATTTGATTGAGATCAATCAATTTCTAGGAATAATCTCGCTTTTTTCCTACATCAAATTCAAATCCAGCCATCTTTCAATATTTTTTTCCATTGTAGATCACGTGACATTTCCCAGACTTCTATTTCCTGTTCATGGCGCGAAAACGATTCACGGCACTCTAAGAAAATAGTCCCATAAATGGCCAAGATTCCGTTATTTTATACACATTCAGAATCTGGCCATCATCTTTGCAACATGATAGGGATAGAAGCATGATGAATTATATCATTTCGTGAAAATAATACAAAGGACACAGGGGACATTCCGTATCGGATTTTGCCAGCAGACGACAAACGTCTTATGAAAAATGTCTCCAAAGGCATCCGCGGAATTATTAATGGTGCCAATTCTAGATTGGACGAGCTTTTTTGACGTTCGTCGTCTTCATCTTTTAAAGGAATGTTTTAAGCATTGATCTGATATGTCCAACGCTAATCCACACCAACTGCATTAACATGATTCATGTTCTTTAGAAGTAGTTTTCTCCATTCATTAACTTGTCATTCTTTACATTTGCATTGTATGAAAACGCATTTCGCCCCTTAAGTGCTTAAAAAATATTATCACTATGAGAAGTATTCCAAGCACAATTTGCTGCCTTATAAAATGTAGATAAAATTGCTTAAGAGGAAATAAGAGCCTATCGGTTTTAATATAAAACATTGCGCATATTGTCAGCGGTTATTGGAGAAAGATGGTTGAGGTTATTTTCCTTCTACAACACATAATGATGAATGGTTTCGAGTTTTCGAAAACATTTTTTCCCGATCATTAATGGATAAAACGTTCAACCGAAAATTGATAAGATGACGCTTGTTTTGATGTACAGTGGAAAATATTTATTGCAATATGGACACTGTCCAGCTGAATTTTCTTCAGTACATTGTATTTTGTTTTTCGGCTTGTCTCTGTAAGAACTGAGCCAATTCTATATAGGGTAACGTCTTCACGTCTTTGTTATGTGGGCAGTTCTCTATGTTTCCCTATACCTATAGTCATACAACATTTTGCAAGTTTCACAACATTTCTAATTGTGTGCGTATGGTTCGTTTTATTTTTGCCAATATGGCTTTGATCAGAGATTTGTCCGAAAAAGTAGTTTTATGCAATAGGACTTTGACCAAAGATGTGTCCGAGAAAGTAGTCTAAACCAAGTCGGTGATTTGTAAAGCAAAGACACGATATTATTTAATGACATTTTCCAAAATGTTTTCAAATTCGGGTTCGAGAGCCATTGTCATCTTTACATTTCAAACATTTTGCAGAAATCGGTTATTTAATGTGCCGGTGTGGTATATGTACTTACAGAACCGTACCTTACAATTGCAAAAAATGAAAACCGCAGAGTTAAAGCAGAAACCCTAAAGATCCACATAGCATACATTTGGATACAAAGATACAAAGTTCATTTTAGTTTGCTCTCGAAACTATCAAAAGCATTGTTCAAAATCAAAATAAAAACTCGTTCACATTGATTACTGTAATCAACTTACCATTATTGCAAATACGTTAAACTTTATTCTTATATACAAATCCAAGTTTGTTCATATTAATGTAAAATTAGTTTTGTGTTAGGTTTTACTCAAATATATCGTTGATCATTTCTTATAAGTACTAAATGTACGGTCCTCAGTTTAACTTGTCATCAAAGTTGCAGCAGACGATATTGATTAAAGAAAGCTGAATTGATTAATTAAAGCTAAAACAAAAATGTTACGAGCAAAGTGTACCGATATAATTTCTAAAATGTAAATACAACTGCATGAGCAAGTTTTGTAGATTGCTTTGCTGTTTGGTGATGCCATGTTGTTGGTCTGTTCTATAACTGCACCAACGTAACAAACAATACTTGGACGTACGCCAAATTTTAAAGGAATAAAAAAAAACTACCAAAAAATAAACCCCCAACTCGTGGTGCCAGCTACATTTTTCATATATTTAATTAGTCCCTTTCTACCTAATTATCTACCTAAATAAGTATTTCCTTTTCTTGGTATCCATCTCTCAAACTTTCGGGGCCTATCGACATTTCTCTATATTAATGGACAAGTTCCAAACCCCTTTATTGAAACTTATAATCTAGCGGCCGTGATAAACAGTTCTATTTCATTCTGATGACGTGAAGTTCTACGATGGCGATGCTAAACAGACAAACTCGCGAAATAATCGCTTAAATTGCAATAATCATCGCTATTAACTATTGACGAAATGATAGGCAAACTACATTGCCTTGCTTCAATCATAAGGGGAAAAAAGAATTATCATAGCTTGGATGAATAATACGGCGCGGTATAATTATGCCTCCCGACAGTGCCTCAATTGGAATTCTTGGATGGGATATCATCATTGTAAATGATTGGCTCCCCCTGACGAGCGAATGGATGGCTTGATTGTCATACGGTGATAGTTTTTAACCAGATTTGGACAGTTCGGGACTTTTTACACCCGACGTAAAATATTGTCTAATTAATGAGAGAGAGAGAGAGAGAGAGAGAGAGAGAGAGAGAGAGAGAGAGAGCCATTCTGTAGAATATATGAATTATGAATACATAATTGTGTTGTCTTCAATTTTCTTTGTATTGTGCAACATGCATTTTTTTAATATTTTAAATTCAGTAATGGCATTCCACTCAAAGTATAATTTTATAAAAATAATTTACCTAAAGTTTAATTTTTTTTGTTGTTGAAGGTTTGAAAACGTGATTTAACTTATCCGCAACAAAGACTTATTTATGTCTGCTTCTTCCGTGACGTCAGCACAGGCCCCCTTAGAGCAATACAAACCGCCGACAAATGTCTCCCATGACTGTTTCATAAAGAGAAATCAGACTTATTGCACCCTTTTCCAATTATGATTTGATTAAGTCCAATATTTTGACTAAAAATTGCATTTTCAAGCGAAAAAAATCGGCTTTGGTCATGTTTTATCACTGTCTGGAGATTACTAATATTTTCTGTAACCATCAATAAAAAGAATATTGTGAAGGAAGATATGAAGCCATTGTCTTTTTGGGTTTTTTGTTTGCCAATCGGCTAACGATCGCATTGACATCAGAAAGTGCAATCCATTATGTTAGTATCCATGCACTATCATCATAATGGTAAATGATCTGAAAAACGGATGCTTAAATAAAAAAACAAAACCATACTTTCTGAGTGTTGGTTAAATTACTGAATTAGTATTCTTTGTCTATTTTTTAAAAACTGTCATTTCAATCACTTATCATATTTAAAAAAATTTTTTTTTTTTAATCAAAACGGACCATTAATATTGGCGTTAAACCACTGGACGTAGACAAACGTCTATACATGTATTCCAGCCGAAGATAAGATATTAGTATTAACGCATTTCAATCTTATTAAGATAAGACTTGTAAATTCTATCCAGAGTAGCAGATTTACGAATCTAATCTTAATTAAAACAAATTCATTTAATTATTATAAAAAAGATCTCTGACCTTTAGCTATGTATCTCATTTCAATAATACAACCATAGTTTGCCTGTGTACCGAAAGGGTGAATTTTATTATATCAAATTCTGTGCAAGTAAATAATTTCATTGAAATGGCGATTACTCCCAAAAAGCCAACTTAATTGCTAATCGCTGAAATTAAAGACGAGATCATTTTTGTCCAATGCCATGAACGGGTTTAATCTTTTGCGCGCGCCTGAATGATAAATTGAATTTTGTGAACCGAGAGTACCCCCTCATCACGGATTATTTCAACAAAATTGATATTTATCCCCCTGGTCAATATTAACTTTCAGCGAGAACTTTATGCCTGTCTTGATACTTTCTTTTAAATCATTATTTACAGAGATTTCAATTGGGGAATCTTTTTTTACAGAACATTGGCGATGCAATTCGTGAAAAATCAAATAAAAATTCGCAATACATCTTTATAAAACGTCCCCCTATTTCTAATCAGAATAGATCACTGCATATTCTTCGATCGGCATTTTTTTTCTGTCCTTTTTCTATCGAAAATATTGGCACCAGTATCAAATATGTTCATGTATTAAGGAAGGACTGGTAACTTGATTAAAGCAATAAATACATTCTTCCTAACGATGTCTGCATGCTTACTTGGTAAAAAGCTCTTTGTGGAAATTTAATAGACACTTTAATCTTCTAGTTTTTGCCTTGATATTTACAAAAATCAATATTAGTGCTCTAGTGTTATATATATATATATTTACATGAAATCTTTCTTTGGTGCTCTCTCTCTCTCTCTGTCTCTCTCTCTCTCTCTCTCTGCACAGACACAAAACAACCACACTAAAAAAAGAAGATATTTTGAAATTATTTTACTTATTGTATTTCATAATAAATTTGTTAAGACACACACACACAGCTACACCTTTAAAAAATTATATTACCTCTTAGTTAACCGAAAAGGGGCTTCTAAAACTCTTTGCTTATGCATAAAGAACTTCTATAGAAAACCCCTGCTAACTTATAAAAACGCTTCAAGAAAATCTTTGCTAATCCAAACCAAATAAGAACTTCTAGAAACTCCGCCCTTGCCCACAAAGTCCTAAAAATTCCTTGCTGATCCATAAAGACATCTAGATACCTTAAAGAACTTCTAGAAACGCCTTGCTGAACGTTAAAGAACTTCTAGAAACTCCTTGCTAACCCGTAAAAATACCTTGCTTGCCCTCAAAGAAATAGCACCCATATGATCTTTTTGCTGTCCCTTTACTTGCAGACTAAGCTATTAATATCTCTCAATCCATAAAACATCAAAGTTTCATCTCTGGCTTCGGAGTCAATAAACTTGTAGACAAACATACTTTTGATCTCATTTTCACTTTTTCAAAAGAAATATTTAGAGAATTGAGACTGTGATTAAAAAGTGTGTTTGCCAAGTAGTCATCGAAATGTGCTAAGTTTATGGCCAAGATATTTTTCTTAGGCTTCTTGCTAACCCGATCAAAATTTCTAGTATACATTCTTGCAAACCTGGAACTGTCAACATGTAGAATATACTACTAGTAACTAACGCGTAAAGTGCCTATACTATAGATATAATTACATGTAGTTTCAGACCCATAATAGCTTAGTTTTACATGTAAATACCTATACCCATTCGTAATCAAAAGTTCATTGCATCACCTTGCTTAATATGCTTACCAATAGACACCCATACAAACAAGAAACATGCGAATACCTTCGCTTGCCTACCCATAATGCTACATTTGCTGAGCATTATGGGTAGGTCGGAAAAACTAAAGATCATTGCTTTACTAGAAGAAGATCATTGCTCATTTAGGAAACCATTAGATACTCATCCTAAACACTGCAGAACCTATAGAACATAACCCCTGGCTAACCCGGAAAGATGTTTTAAATTACATTTACTACCCGAAGAAAATTTGATTTAATTTTCAATCACAAATAGTCTTCTAATAGAAGAGTACACGAAAAATTTATGCGCGAAGAACATACATCTTAGGATACACTGTAGCATACTGTAAACCAACATTTATATTCGCGACGACTTTATTTCGCGATTTACTTCTAATAAACTGGTTCGCGACAACTTATGCTCGCGACCAAGCCTTATCCAGACCCGTATTTTGTTATTATATACTATACTAAATATTCGCGACGACGAGGCTCTCGCGAACCTTACAAAAATTACTCGCACGCGAATAAAAGTTGGTTTACAGAGGGCTGCATGGCCGTGGCCATTTTTTTTCTTTTTAGATTTTAGACAATTCTAATCTCCTTGAGAAGAAGAAGTCTCCATCAAGATATATATAAGGAAATGCTCAATTTTTTTTTTTACTAAATTATAGTTCACGGCCTTAAAACTCGTATTTATATTCTGCATACAAATTCTGACATACACTTGTAAGTCTAAGACAGCTTTTAATGTTCCTGGGGTTTATAAGAGTTTTTTGCACTGATAAAACGCTATTTTTATTTATTAACGATTCGACATGTAATGAAATTATTTAAAAGTGTCAAACTTTTTTTTTCAAATAATGATACCCTTGTCAGATAAATCTTATAAATTCAGAAAATAAAACCAAAAGTATGGGTATATTACGTAAAATTTGAGATATGGCATGAATAAGCTAAATTTAGGCAAAGATTGGGATTCATTTTTCCTTGACTTTTGTGAAATATAAGTTAAATTTGCCAATATGTGTCGGTAGAAATATTGAAAAATTGTAAAAATAAATAAAGAAATAAATGTTTTTTGTAACAAAATGAAGATATCCTTATGCACAAACTAACTGGAAATTTTGTTTGCGTTGAAAATAAGGACTCTAAAGTGACGGTACACTAAAACAATTGAGTTATGAAAAAGTTTATTTTCTTCTAAAAAAAAAAAACCTTTAACCACAAAATATTGTCCACCACTAAACTGTGAATATGTGATTTTTCCTTAAATTTTCTTTATTTGATGTAGTTAAATTGGCGTTATAAACTATGAATTCATGAGTAAAATCAATATCTGATGCATAATTTTCAGAATAGAGGTGACCCAAAATGTCTACCCAAAACCAGAGGAACGAACCTCTTTAACGGGTAGTAAGTCCACAAAATTAACAAACGATGTACTGTAAGACTCGATCAAAGGTGTCCAAGTAGCGTAGTGGACAATGCACTCGCTTCTCACCGTTGCAACCCGAGTTCGATTCCCGTGATCGACAATGGTTGTATGTGATAGGGTACGGCGGTCGCCCGCTTGGACACGTTGGTTCACTCCGGGTACTCCGGCTTCTTCCCACAACAATGACCCCCTGGCGCTAACATCCGTGCCAACAAAAGATATCAATTTAAGTTGTAGAACGTGTTTATCAATCGTTGTAAAATAACTAAAGTTCAATTTCAACTCGTTCAAATCTAGGTAAAAATGTATTATTGCTTATGTCCCTGTGGTTTTTGGGATTATACAAGCCCTCTGTTTTATATCTTTTCCAGAAATTGGAGACGGGAGCTTCCCTGTCTGTAAACATGTCATTCCTTTGAGTTAATCAACATCATCTTAGCACTCAGGAACGTCCGTACGGGAAAACTATACTTTGGAAAATCCTATACACAGAAAAATGAAAGTGGACATATTTATCTGGCAACTCAAGTCTGCCCAAGTCGTACTGGGAATCTGATATAATTCTGTAACATAAACTTCATTAATAGACTTTAATTACCAGTCTCCCGATAAGAAAAATTTTCATTTTTAATTACATGTGATCGCTTTTGATTTCCCCTCAGAGAGCCCCTCGGACGAGAGGCTTCATGATTAGATTTGTGAAAAACAGATTGGGACCGACAAGACAACTGTCTAGTTTTGAAACGACAAAAAGAGAGACAGTGTATTTGGAATTACAAGAAAAAAAGAAACTATGTATATCAGTGGAGAGAGAGAGAGAGAGAGAGAGAGAGAGAGAGAGAGAGAGAGAGAGAGAGGGGGGCTTTTATAATTTAATCAGCATCAAATATCCAAAATTAAATCAAAATAATTCATTTATATAACTCTAGGCCTTCAGAAGCTTAGACTTTAAAATAATTCACATTTAACTTCATTATTTCCTTCCCGCTGGTGCAAAAATCATAAATCTTATAATAAAGTATCTTAATATTGTCTAAATTAAGCATTGAAATATTACGGCGCTTGGCAATATTGAAACAAAAAATTCTCTAGAATATCTGCAGTTGTTATCATCAAGAGACATCCACAATATTCCAAGTGACAATCTGCATTCCAGCGATTTCTTTCAAAGAGGGAGCAGTTCTTAGCATCGATCGACTTTCCCGTTCCATAACTCATATTTCATCATGTTCCAGCAATTTCACGGCTCGAGTGTAAGAAGCAAATAAGATGGCGATATATTAGCTCAATATTCGTAAATGACAAGACATTAAATAATATTACAGGGCTTGACATGAAATCAGAAAATATTGATACCACTCTATAACTCATAATAATAGCCAATTTTCCGCGAGCGCTCATGTCAGCCATAATTCAAAACGATTTGATGCTGAGACTCAGGGGTTAAATCTAGTAGCGAATTCGGATTAATATCCAATAAGTCATCTGACAGTAGTTGATCGTAGAATTCCTTGCACGCAATAATTGATTGATTATATTTCTAGCATGATTTATATGAAACTGTCGGCATAACTTCAGCTAAATAATTCTACAGCACAAAACAGAACGATGCGGCAATATCCCGCAGCTAATGAATGGTCCCGAGGATTACCGAGAGAATGTATCGAGCTCTTCAATTTATTTTATTTTTTGTATCATTGGAAAGAAAGTCCACGTAGATGCAGTCATTTTTTCTCGAACAAGGCCCACCTTAATAAGCAATTCTAAAGCAATTTGATATCCATAATATTTTTAAGTACTGAAAAAAATAAAACGAGGATTGACTGTTAGATACTTTTATGATACGTTTGAATACTTTGAAACAAAGCAAATAACATTGTATGTACAAGAAAGCGATGTGAGCAATTAAAATTCTCTCTCCCCATCTTCATCTCTCTCTCTCTCTCTCTCTCTCTCTCTCTCTCTCTCTCACACACTCTCTCTCTCTCTCTCTCTGAGAGATTATACAGGAACTGTTTTGATGCTTATTTAAATGTGTTATTCTGTAATATACTATGTAAGTCTTTAATCACTGCGTGACTAAAACATGACGAAATGTAAACTTTCACCAAGATTACTTGGTACATGTATGTACAGACAAAGATAATTTTCTTCTTTGACATACAACCCAATTCAATTTTTAACTCTGGGCACGACGGAACGAAAAACGTGCTCAAATTTCATTTTATTCATTTTAAACACATTTGCACGAACAAGACACTCAGGAAATGAAAACTAGATTATACATGGGATAAATGACACATATTGTGCTATAAACCAGTGATGGACTTCTTAAGTGTTTGCTAAATTATTTGAAAATTGTATACCATAATTTAAGAGGTTTATCATTAGCCAATTGCTAGGCCACTTTATACCTCTCTTAGTCTAAGGTATTTGATAATTTAAAAATTGATATTGTATGTTTTATTAATTCTTTAAAAAAATGCTTTAAGGTCTCTTACCAGGGTATGTGTACTCATTGACTAGAATCTAATTATACTTAATCAATTTTAATAATCGAGAGTTCTTTTTTTCTCTGAATAAGCAGAAAAAAAATCCTAGGAAAGTCCTACTGTACCAGAAGATGGCGTATACGGATGTGATAAAACCACGAAATATTTGATGTTCTGACCAAAAAAAAAAAAAAAAAAACCCATTAAGACTGCAAAATGAAGCCGCACTGCCATCGCTAAAATTGTCATTTAAGATCTTCCGAAATAAATCTTATTTCTGATGACAAGACCACTTAAATATTGCATTTGCAGGACACGTTTCTCTATCGAAAGCTATCAATTGAATAGGGTTCTCTTTTTATTATCCTTTCTTTTTATCTCTCTGATAAGCTACAGTCATTTGGGCTATATCCCGAATCACTTTTTACAACTTGGTTGCAAAATATGTAAAACGCATGCTTATAATAATAATAATTTTTTTGTTGATTAACAACAGAAATGAGATCATGTCAGCAAAAAGATGTGTGTGAAAAATATTCCCATTTTGGAAGTAGCGATTTTGACAGGGGTTCCTATGACGGCACCATGCACTTCGAACAGTGTATAATTGCAGGTCACTTCCGGGTATTTTAAATCAGTATAATCTAATTGGCACAAAATAGTCTGACAAAAAAATAATACCGGTATTTTAACGATTTAGTCCGTTTTAAATAGTCTAAAATAGTAAAGAAATCACTATTTTAGTCCATGCTTTTGACTACTGCGTTTCACCCAGAAAGATTACCAGAAACCCTCCGGATTCCACAACAGATTCTTAAGAAAGATCTGCAAAGTTTACTGGCCAAACAAGTTCACCATTCACCAACCAGGCACTGTACGAGAAAAATGGTCAAAGAAATAGCATGACCCAAATAAAGCAAAGACGATTTAAGATGGTTTGGACATACAGTAAGAAGGGACCCCAATAACATCTCTAAAGTACATGTAGCGTTAAAATGGACTTCATCAGACAGGAAAAAACAGAGGAGAGGATCAAAGGAAACTTGGTGAAGATTTCTGACCACCGAGCTCTAGAACAGTGGAAAGACCCGGGGTGAGATGGAGAGAATCGCTGCAAAGACTATGGTCAGTGGAGGTCCCAGGTTACAGCCTAACGCGCCACGAGGCGCGAAGAGGATAAGTAAGTTTTGACTATTTTAAATTGCATCACCTGTACATGCATGCTCTCTGTACAATCAGAGGAATCGTGCAGACAACAATCTTATACAAAGTTTTATTAGTAGCCTTAGCATTGCATTATTGCTTTGCACAAAAATAATTATACAAAAATATTCATTACACGTGTGTGGTATGTACCCCAGTGGCGGATCTAGAAGGGAGGTTAAAATGGTTGCAACCCCATCTCCCCCTTTGATTACGCAAAAAAAAAGGGGGGGGGGTAAAAAAGAAGAAAGAGAAGGGAAGAGAAGTGGGGGGGGGGGGAGAGTGTGAATTAACATTTTCAACAAAAATACAGTAAAGGAAAATGTTTCGGCAGAGTACATGCACTTCTGACTAAAATGGTTTGAAATTCCAAATGCCAATTTTCGGGGATTTTTTAAATGAAAGTTTGCAATTTATCCACGAAATTTAATGTTCATTGGTTGATAATATTTGTATTGATAGGATCACTGGTCAAGAATTTACTTATCATAGAAACTGTTATTTTCACTTAATCCAAGAAGAGTGAAAGCACAGAACGATACACAACTATAGAGGCTTGCCATGCACCCATAGCTAGTAATGTCAGTATTCAAGATTAAGTCGGTTTTCTCTTTCGATTTTTTATGCAAGAATTGTATCTTGTGGTAGAAAAAAATAGTATCTCGATATCTAAACTATAGTATCAAATTCCTCCGTTCTTAGGTAGCAAGGGACAGTTTCGGATAAAGTATCCGGTTTCGGATAAAGTATCCGATAAAGTATCCGTCAATATTTTTGTAAAATTGAGAATTGCTGTATTTGAAGGCTTATGAGTGTTGCTAAAATTCATGAAATGATTTTTAATGATCATCATTAGTTAGAGAGATGTCTCTTGTTGAAATTAATATGAATTATGTAGGTCCCATATGTTAGGTACACCAGAATCAGAAGTAAAATGCGAAACCTGCGGCTCTGACTGTTGTGTTGACTTTACACAGTGAAATTGCAAGTTGAAGACGGGAGGGTAATAACACGAAAAGTAGGTGGATGGGACATTGTAAACTATACACCGGTAAGTTTCTAACATGTGATGGTGCACCATGCACACGGTACGGAAGGTCAACCCTTTGCAGGGAATTGGCTGGGGGAGTCTAAAAAGCTGAAAAATCATGACTGAAAAATTAGTAAAATATAAAAGGGTCAAAATCTCATAAAAAAACAGTATGTAGAAAATTTTACAGGATTTGACCAGTAATTTTCTTCAAAAATTGGTGATTGGCATTATAAAGAGTGAATTAAAGGAATTTGTGCTGAATGGGAACTGTATGAGGAAATTCTAGTGACAGAGCTCCGAAGACACACATCCCCTGGCTACAATAAATGTATCAGAAAAACTGTCCCGTGCCACTTTAAGAATTATAGATCTATTTTTCAAAAGAGTGCCATATGTATTCTGCATAATAGGATCATTATCCACTCCTTTTCCTGAAAAAAGCCTAAAAATTGGGTTTAAATTTCTTGAAAATTATGTAAAGTCTAGTAATATGTATACATGAGTATATAACGTAGTTCGTACTTCTAAATATCAATCAAAGAATAGACTCACTCTTTATATGGTATCTAACACATATTGGGATTTCAATGTAGGTGAGAGAACATCATGTCCTGCACTGTTAAATAATGTCATTATTGTTCAATTTTTACTATCAAAATATAATTATAAAATTGTAAAATTCCTATTCGGTTTAGATAGACAAATAGATAAAATTGACTTTAAAACGTGGTTTGAAAACGATTTTTTTTTTACTATAAACCCGTAAATAATTGCAATTCTATTTGATATTTTTTTTCTCTCAAAATAACGCAAATTTATCAAACACATATTAACCGGGCCACCAATATTGAGGTTAATTTCCGGTTTCATTTAAATTGTACAATATATATATGTATTATGTTTCCACTTATTTGTATGAGTCATGTTTTTTTCTCACATCTAGTCAAAAAACTAGTCATGTACTTATGTCAGTTATGTGTTCTTTTACAGTGCACTTATACAATATATAGATGTATTTTGTTTCCACTTGTTTAATGTTATGTTACTTATGTAATGAGATTAAAGAGTTGTTGTTTAACTTTGATTTTAATGATGAAAATACATGAAAACTAGTCTTTAAAAAAATTTACAAGAAAAAAGAAAAGAAGCAATATATTGCAATATTTATCGCAATATGCCACTAAATATCGCAATATATCGCAATACGATTTTTCTGGCAATATCCACCCCTATTCATTTTACTCTTTCAAATCTCAGAAAATTTAGAAGCTTCTGAAGCATTCGCCCTCTGGACCCCCTGATGATACTTTGTATCTCTCAGCGACCGCTCCCAACCCCCTCCCTCTGAAAAATCTTGCAAGCCTTAATGTACTTCCATCATCGCAATCCACGCCCAATGTGTACACTACTCTCCCACCTACGTAGACTCAAAACAATGATGTACTTTATGCCCCCCCTCCCTTTGAAAATGTCTGGATCCGCGCTTGGAAGGGGGTTGGAAATACAGGAATTAAGTCTACATTTGATAAAGTTTGTGAAAATACCTTTATAGTTCACGAAAGCTTAAAAAATTGCCGAATTTTCAACATTGGTTTGTCAAATTTTCTGTTACAAAATTATGTACAGTATATAGGCCTAGATGAGAAATACTGGTATGAATTTCCTCCATGGAGGTTAAATGCAGTTCTATGCAAAATATTTTTAATGTACGATATTTTCTCTTTAAAATTTGTAAATACTTTAATAGATAACTTATATAATTCTTCGATCATTTTCTTATCGACGAGAAGACAGACCGTACAATGAAACATGACTCTTCAGGCTATTTTTATCACTGAGCGCAGTGTTTACTTTTTCCGGTAAAAGAATTGCTGAGTATGAAAAAAAGTTAGGTTTCAGCGAGGATCGAACTCGCGACCTTCTGCGTGTAAAGCAGACGTGATAACCACTACACCATGAAACCACCTTAACATCCAATTGTTTAATAGGGACAAAATCTAAATTACCTACACATATATCCTCAACTTCCGGGATATGATATGTATGATTTATAAATAGATTTAAATCATGTACGATCAAGCGGTTCCATGGTGTAGTGGTTATCACGTCTGCTTAACACGCAGAAGGTCGCGAGTTCGAGCCTCGCTGGAACCTATGATTTTTTTTTTTATTTTAGGCAACATTTCGTATTTTCAACTAATGCCTATTATATGCCTTCTATTACATGTATGTTAATATTTCTAGGCTCACCGAAAGCACTAGCATTCATTTTTTTTCTACAGTCATTTCAGCCTTATAACTAAAAACACAGAAATCGACCATCTATTAAGGAAATTTGCATATCATTTCTCAAGTAATCCGATGTCCTATAATATGAATTACTCAACGCATAAAATATGAAATTAAGTTACGCTTGATTGCGGTCACGAGCCTTCTTATAATCAAGAGGAGCTCTGCTAAAGACGCCCGTTTTTGTTCAAGTACAGTCGGCATTCATTGGTTAATTCTCTCGGGACATAATACATAGAAATTGGTCATAAATTTTGAAAAAAAGCTTATTCCCTCGGCACTTGCAGTGAGCTTTAGATGAAAATATTGCCATAAAAAGGAATGGAAATAATTATTCCTCTCCTTGGAGACGAATCTCATTCTGAAGAAAAAAAGATAAAGTAGAGCGAGCCGCGCCAGCCAGCCAATAATAAAACGCTTTGTTATGACCGAGAAGTTTTATCAAACCGATTCTGATATTTACTGATTTTTCTTCTTCCAAATCGTTTCGATATGAGATTTCTAGTTTGTTTTAATGAAGCAATTTTCTAAACGTAATGTTCTATGTTCTAGCTGCTGTTTATCCCAAATCAAACGTTATGTGTGTGTGAGAGAGAGAGAGAGAGAGAGAGAGAGAGAGAGAGAGAGAGAGAGAGAGAGAGAGAGAGAGAGAGAGAGAGAGAGCGCGCGCACATATCTCTTTCCAGAGAGTGATTTTATAATTCAATCACCACCAAATATCCAAAATTAAATCAAAATAATTCATTTATATAACTCTAAGGCTCCTGAAGCTTACTTTAAAATAATTCACATTTAAGTTCATAATTTCCTTCCCGCTGGTGCAAAAATCATAAATCTTATAATAAAGTATCTTAATATTGTCTAAATTAAGTATTGAAATATTACGGCGCTTGGCAAAATTGGAATAAAAAAATCTCTAGAATATCTGCAATTGTTATCATCAAGAGACATCGACAATATTCCAAGAAACTATCTGCATTCCAGCGATTTCAAACAAATCCCAGTTTGTTTTTTATTTACTAAGTCATTGAAAACTTGCAGTGATGAACGAATAAAAATCAATCATATTTTCAAAAAATCTTTAAATAAAAAAAAAATAGACAAGTAAATTCTTATCCATTCATATAAAATATTTTAAGAATGCATAAATACGTTGTATGAATATTTAATGTATAATAATAATCACCACATGCATGTACTTACAGATATACTTATCTTTCCAATCAATTTTATAGAACAAAAGGAAATTGCTAGCTATAAAGACTATATATAACATTTTCTTTTATATAGATTTTTAAAGTCAGCACTCTTCTGATCAATATATTCGTGTCTCATCTTATCCTTTTTATCCCATACAGCAAGAAGTAAAGTTACCCTGACTGACAGATTAATATGATTTTAGCCGTAGCTAATGCAGACACTGATTTTTATCAGATGATGAAAACGGATATCGAGCAAAAAAGTCTCTTTTACTCTGCCAGCCATTTAAGGAGCGGAAGAGACAATCATTTGTCGAAAGATTTTCTCATTTTTGTGTCAGAATCCCTCTATGCCTTGAACGCTAAATTAATTTTCTATAATCTCGGGGCACGAGATCACAGGCGCGAGGCGCGCGAGTATTGATGACGGGGTCACGGGTATCATTACAAAATGTCCAATATCATTCAAACAAGACATATTTACTGTATCACGCCGGGTTGTCGATGGAAATACATCATGCAGTCGATAAGATGTCGTAAGGATATGCATAATTCAAGAATTTATAGCCTGGTATAAGCAGCCCCTTTTTTGGAAGGGATAAGATTCGAAGGAGGCCGACCGGCTTATTAAATATAGCATCCACGCGGATCATTTCTCTTCCTATATTTTATTGGGTTAAGCTGTGGGATGTTTCATTTTCGAGACGACTTGGTCAGAATTGATGGGAGAAAGTTTCTAAAAGGATGGGGCCCCTGTCATTCTTATGACGATTGATCTAGGCAATATTGGAAAGGAAAAATGTAATATACTGAATGTTCGAATTTCCTAGACCGAACGCGCGCTAGGGTGTCCTACATATAGGGAGATTTAACTTTCTAAAGAAAGTTGATTTTATAAATGATCTGGATTGTTTTTACGTATACCTGTTGTGAAAAGCATTAATTATTCACGGGCCGGACAAATCCCTGGTCTGAACGGTCGAAGAATATTAGGCGACTCGGCGGTGTTCGAATATATATTCATGTCACTCCAAATAACAACAAATTTGGCTTCTGTCTAAGAAGCCTGTGGAACCTGAACCTTTTTTTTTTCACGTAGACCTATTTCTGTTGTTTGATCACGTTCTCATTTCTAATTCCTACTTGATTCTGTTAAAGACCCGAAGTTCAAAATAAGACAATTGTTTTTCTGTTTTTGGGGGTTTTTTTTTTATAAAAAATTCTTTCGCACTTTTTGTCATTAAAAAAAGAAATAAATTAAGGATGACATATTTTTTTTTTATTTCACAAAATGACATTTAGGATAAAGTACATTTAAAAAATGAATCTCCCCAGTGCCCATTTATCAGGAGATTAGAATCGGTACGAGTGCAATATTCTCCCCACAGTCCTGATTTAACATGCCAGACGGCAGATTTTTGTCTTCGGAGACCAATGCAAGATATTCAAATCATACAAAATGGTCTTAAAAATTGGACTTGTATATGAGGGGATTTTCTGTATGGGATGTAGCGGTATGTTGATTGGTATCCAGTCGCTTTGTTTATGGTGCGCGTCATACAAATAACACGGCCTTGTCACTTTTTCGGGATTCAAATATCGATATATTCATTTTTATGGTCCGAGCGGGACTTGTATTACCAAGATCACTGATGACAATATCTTCCCATGAAACGCAATGTCCTCGTCTAAAATTTGGTGATTACGCATTACGAGATCACAGAGGAATGATATTGAAACATCAAGTAATAATAATAAAAAAACGCACACGGAGCATTAAACGTTCTACATGAACTACGAGTTACCGCCCTTTGACTGATATTCCACCTATTTCGGATTAGCGTCGAATGTCATTTTCTGTTATTGAAAATGATATTTTCATCACACTCGTCAATATTAGTGGCTTTTTTGCTACTTCGTTAGAAGTACGAGTTTAAATCTCTACAAAATCTGATGCAGATCCAATTCATCTGAGTGATCTTAATGACAAACTCGTCCCACAAACGTCAATGGGGAGATATCATCATTATGTCCCTATTAATTATAGCAATATCTCTCCCATTTCATCATACATATCCTTTATTACAATATTTTCAATTACATTTCCTATCGGACGCTATACTCGGGTCGGCGCGTTGGATTCCCAGTCTGTGTAGTTGCAACAGGCATTGGTGCGTTCGATGTTATGATTTTGTCGACATTATCAATGTGGCCCTTTTATCATGGATTGTGATGAAGTATAACAGCAAATAATGAAATTGTCCGAATCTGTTTCTTTTCACATTTATATATTCACATCAATGGCTTCGCAATAATATGATATTTCATCTTCTGGAAAGGTCATTTCCATGAAGTCTATCTCTTAATCACCCATTCTGTGTCAGAGGGACTCGATTAGACCTACATAAAGATTAAGAAACATTACAGATATCGCCAAGATGATGGAAAAAAGGAAAAACCACCGATATCTGTGTTGAGCCGTGAAATGTCTCTGCATAGTGTTCTTAATGCTCAGATATCTAGGCACATATCCGCCCTTAGAGACAAAGGTTGCAATACAGCTAAAATCTGATCGCTAAATATTAACCATCTATATAATTGGGGTGTAGTGCATGGTGTATAGAATAAAATGGCATTTAATTTCATTCATTCCTAAATCTACCAAGATTATCTCCCATGCAATGCAAATTTCGCTCACCAACAAATCAAATACACCTTCAACCATGGCGGGGTCATCAGAATGTCATTTTTTTGTGATCATTGGCATGAGGAATTTAACTAACGGATTCATCATTGCACATCTTGTCAGAGACAAGAGAGGCGATAGTAACGCTATCCCCTCACACATTGCAGTGTGGGGCATTCACCGCATTCATATTTTTTTTTATTTATAGGTATCAATTGGCATGCTTGGATTTGAATTAATTCTACTTTTCTGTATGATTTCCCCTTGATCTGAAATTATTCACCCCAAAAAGAGCATTATTGATGAGTCTGACAACTGGTAAAGAAGAAAAGACGACGGTATTACAGTATTCACAGTCCCTTGTGTAATAATATTCTGTATGAATTAGAAATGAAGGGATGTCCACAATAGCCATGACTTATCTCCCCTTCGACTTTACCAAATTCGGAATCTTTTAAGTATATATAACCAAAGACGTTAAAAGAACCGAATTTCTCATTGATGAATTCTCCAGGAATAGTTTTACTGTTGAGCGAAAAGGAATTTCGTAAAAGACGTCTTTCATTAAGAAAATAAATAAATCGCTTTCTTTTAATTTTCAAGTATTTTCAATTCTCCCAACATCTGAACTTGCGTCCGTCTGAGAAAATAAATAATTTTTTTTGTTCATCTTTGAAACGAATATTTTGTCTGTTTTGTCCGCTGTTTGTACGTGTATAGATTCTAACGTTTCGTCGCTTGCCTTGTCATATGGCAGACTCGAGTCTTTCAAGTTGGACAGGCCCTTGTCGCTTGTCCGTGTTTTCAGCGCGTTTATGGATGTAAATTGTTAAAAACAGGTAATTTTATTGTCACAGGGGGCAAGAAAATTATTTCATCTTCTTATCAAGCGATTGCTAAACAAATCAGGCGGACAGGCACTACACCCCTACTTCAATAATATATTTATTTCGGTTTTGTTTTACTTTCGCGGCAGATTTTCTGTCACGAATCAAAGATTTAATCGCACAATTAACACTGTTAAGAAATGTAAATACATCTATTATTTATGAATTTGAAGGGAAATCATTTTATGATCGGTTATTTATGGAGCTTTTACATACGGTGCCAGGAACAAAAGTGCAAAGAAAAGGACAACAGAAGGCGGGATTTGGGGGGGGGGGGTGAACAAAACGAACATCGATATCGACTGTTACAATTGATGACTTTTGCTGGCACTGGTTGGCAGTCTACCTGAATAAAACGCTCGTCTTCTCTAATTAGTTGCGGAATGCTAATAAACTTAATTTTTAAGGATAATCAATCCGCGATTGTAGTCGGAAGCCGAGACACACAGGTGGTTATTCTCTCTATGGATGTATAAACTTACATGTATACACAATGACACAAAAAAAATTAACAATTTTTGTTGCATGTTTTAATACGCTGCAAAAGGGGAGTGATTCATTAAACAACCAAGGAAAATGTATTATAGAGAACTAATTATTCAAAACCGAAATGTCAAATCCGCTTAAACTGCATTTTATGCTATATATGTTTCATGCACATCAAGCAACTGTACATATAGCAACAGCACAAAATTTGTTTTAAAACGTTCAGATGACTGCGATTATGTTATATATGCAGTGCCACCTATGAGGGAGATTCCCTGTTTTATGTATCATCCGGGTTACCCGAGCGGCCTTGTTAAAGTACACGGCATCCCATTGTAATGCCTATCTAATTTACGTGTCAAAATTTTAATTTTTGGAGAAAGAAGCAGCCGATAAGATATGAAACACGATACAGGATTCGGCGCTTCTTTCCCATGCAATATTAAATTGGACATCGCGATAAATTTTAATCATCAAATTATCCCCGTCCGAGTACAAAGCACTCGTTAATCATAATTTGACAGAAGTTTGGGAAGAGAAATCCGACTATGAGAACTGGTATACTTTATTGTTACAAATGAGGCGGAAAATACGCCCCGGTCCTGGTTATAATAGCGTGGTAAGAAAAACTTCTATGCTTAATAAATCGTAATAAACCTGAACATGAAATCGCTACACATGCGTTTCATTGCGGGGATAAAAAAAAATCCTCCTCGGTCTTCGATGTGGGACTTAGACATACAAGCATGGCGATCTGATGGTTATGAAAGAGACCATGTAAAAAAAAAAAACAACAGGTTGCAATTTTTTGAGTTGTAACACGGATTCATGGCTCTAGTCATACATTAAAAGTAAAAGTGCTCCTTGTTCAATATTCAAATAACTTCGAATATTTAATGTTCCTGCCACAAATTACAATTAACTTTTTGAGTGTTTTTATTATTGGCCAGTAATTTAAAATAAACAAATCACGCAAAATAAAACATTTGCCATTATTTAGAGTGGAGATAAATCTCATTCTAGTTAATTGCTCCTGAGATAGATTTTCTTCTTTATGGGCTTTCCAAATCCTCTTGAAGAAAAATCATAAATTAAAGTATTATATTAAATGATCGGGGCATTACCGAGTCTAAGGCAGCTGCCGGGGCCATTGTTCAACTTACTGGCCCCTTCTTCCATGTTTAAGCATCTTTTGATCTGCCTCATCAAAATGTTTCCAGGTAATTCATGTCTTCTTTCTTAAATGGGATTTTAAATTCAGAATAATGAAATCTTACCAGTCTAAAAATTACATAAGCTAAATAATATTCTACGAGAAGAAAAGCAAAGGGGCCGTTTGATAGGTATGAGGGTTTTGGATCTTCTCCGGTGAGGGTCTATAATTAAAGAGCCCCTTGGTCCGTATATCACAGGGCTTGTTAAGTAAGGGGTGGGTCATTTGATTCATTTCTCCCCAGCATTCTCACGTTATTTAAAGGTTTATGTTTGCTAAATTAAGAAACTTGGAATTTTATATCAAAATGAGTTGGTAACATCAGAGGGGCGTTTATATGCGTAATATTCCCGTAATCACCGTCCTTTTGAAATGGTCCCCGATTTTGCTTCCCATACTTACAGAAATAGACCCATGCTATACCAGATTAACATGCAATAAGAAATAGTCTCTTAATTCATACTTTTCAATTCTTAATGGAAATACCATTTGAAATGAATCGTTCCTAAATCCACAGGTACTTAGGAATAATCTCTTTATCCATACTCTTTCCTGTTTTACTATAATTTTTTGTATTTATGTAGGCCATCGAATCAATCATCTGTTAGAATATCATACCGATGTATTGTCTCCACAGTTTGTCAATTTTACTATCATTCCTAATTACCTCAGACTTTCAATTAGATTTCTGCTAATAGAACACGGCATTCACTAATTAGCTAAATTTTGTCAAATATATTGTGGACCTAGAAACCATTGTATCACGTGATCTATAGACTTGATACCTACTTATGTTTAGATTTTTTAAATATAAATCTACATATTTCCCCCCTTTCATTTAATTAGCCACAGACAGATATTGATAATGACGCACGCACGACAGTCATTTGCCGTTTCCTGATGTATCATGAGTTTGAAACAATACTTCGGTGAAGTTCAAGAATGCAGCTCATTCATCAAGAACACATCACTGATAACCTTCCGCGTGGAGGAGACAGAGAAAAGTGCGCTGGTCTGTTTGTAAATTTAAAATAAATTCAAATCTAAATATCTCAAAAATACAGATGCCTTAAGCTTTTACAACCGTTCCGCATCATTAACAGAATCGTATAATTGAATCAGAAGATGCTCAGATATGGAGCGATATTCAAGGAATATGTCGGGTAATTTTGCCGCCATTTTATCATTGCTCTGAAACCCTTCGAATCACTTGCGACTGATAGCGAACACTTCTGTCATGTTAAGCCGAGCTGCGATCCCAAGAAAAAAATGAGTCTAATTGATGATTGAGATTAACTTCAATTATAAAAGTTTATCGGCTTTTATGAAATATTAGCTAACGTATTTGAAACACGGGATGATGCTCTGACTTTTTAACACGATTTCCGTGCAAATCACACTCGTTATCTGGCAGGCAATTCATTGCTCGCAACAAAAACACACATTGCAGATATATGATTTATAAATATATTTCTATATCTTGTATAAAAAGGTATACAGATTTTATAAAGCAGTATAGTCAAAGAAAAAGTTGGATTTTTTTTTCTTACAGAAAATTAATACCATGTATTTTTGTGGTTGTGCAGGCAGACGACACTTCAAGATTTTAAACAAATAAAACGTTTAACTATGCATTAAAACATACTTAGGCCAATTTTTTTTTTTTTTTTTTTTTTTTTTTTTTGAGAAATCAAGTACGTCAAAAAGTATCAGTTTTGGAATTGTTTTTATATATGAAACATATGGGTTTCATGGGATTGGTAGGAAAATCATGTGCATGATCGATTGGTGACTGAAAATAAAAACAACAGAGTAAACTTTACAACAATTAAAGTAGTCCGAGTATCGCACTACGTCATAATACGGATTTTACAATATCGGTTCGACTTTTACAAAGCGTTTTAGATACCCGGTATTGATTTTGCTCTACATCGTTGTTGTAAACAATGACAATAATAAGCAATTAGAACGGTAATATATGTATTCTATAAGAGATAGAAATGATTAATGTTGAGAAACTCTATTCTGTTAAAGTAAAATAAAAACCGAAGTTTCTGATTAACCAGGATCTCAGGTATGCTTATATCTTCTTTGTTTTGACCCTCCCACCCGAATTTTTCTTTTACTAAAACCGGTTTAAATTTAGAGACAGAAGCTATTTCGAATTTAATCAATCGTCATTTAATTATGTTTAAATGATATCTAACATTGTTGACAGATCTAAGCAGAAAACTGTAGCAAAATGTGATTTTTACGGATTTTTTCGTCAGGGTCTACTTGGTTAAGAGCTTATAGCGTGAAAAGTAATCCGTCAACATATAATTTATTTTACCAAATCTTTTTTCTAAGATGTCAATCTATCGAATAAACACCATAAATTTAAGTTTGAGTCCATAAAATGGTAAAAAAATACCAAACGCGATACTAGCATTGTATTTTTTGTATTCTATTTTTGATACATCAGGTCAATAAAGCGTACTTACTTACAAAAATTTGCGCAAAATTATTGATGAGATATGGCTTAAATAAATATTTATACTCTATTTTGTATGTTCAGTTCTAATTTTCCCAAAATTGGTAATTATTTTTAGGAAAAGCGGACGTCTGGCAAATTACATAATTGTCAATAATTGTTGCAAGGGGGTACACCCGTCTGAGAGGTGATAACAAACAAACTAGCATGTAAACATACATATTTTCTTTTGTATATGTATTGCTAGAATGTATATCTATCATTTAAAGCTAAGCTTTCAATGATTGAGCCCATTTAGTGCCGAGTATAGAACTACCTTAAATCCTTAGAAATGCTAATTCAAAGTTTATGAGAAAAATAATATATGGTTTCTATTCAGAATCCTCATTACCATATTATGATGAAGCGAAGTCCTGCATCATTTATGCTTTATAATTTTCAAATTTAATGGATATAAAAAAAAGGTCAATTCTTCAAAGTAGGAACGGACGCAATATCTTTTTTTCCCGAATATCTTGCTTCCTTCATAACTATATACAGACAGATTAAGAAAGGGTCAAGAGCGAAGACGCTCTCTAATAAATTTTGTGTATGATCATGTTCCGCGCAGATGAAAACTTTTATCCAATTTTTTTGAAGATTGCATGAAATTAATACATCTTGTTATATCATCCTTTCATATCCATAAGTTGACTGATTGCCTCTATACTGCGGATGAAAATGACAGATTTCGTAACACACGTGCGCGCTCATATATCTTATGCCTTTTTTCTACATAATAGACCTGAGATTTTTTTAAAAAAGTATTGAAGAAAAAACTTCCACATTTTAAGCAAAAAGTTCTCTTTTATAGGATTTTATAATTTATAGGACCCGTATGCGTTCAATTGTTTTTTGTTTTCTTTTTATTGCAATACATCATAAACAGTTGAATTGTTTACTGGGTTCAAAAAACTGTCGGGCTTTCATATATAAGGTTTCTTGACATAATACGATGCTTTTATAATTAGCCATTTTTATTTGAATTTCACGTATTTGAATAATTTTAAATGAAAAGAGTTTATAAACCCTCGCCATAAATAAATATCAAATAATTGCACAGAAACTGTAAACGGATTGGTACTCTAACATATCAAGAGTGTTCAAGGTGAAATTATATACAGAACTCTCGGCTTTCCTTTGCATATTAAAAGTAATAAAATTCCATGGTGAAATTTATACGTTTATATATTTTCTTTTCATTTTTTAGTCCCATTCATCTTAATGTTGAAATTTACATTTAAAAGTCATATTATAACGAAATCTATCTTCCTGCGATTTTAAGGGATAGACCTTTTATGTCATATAAATTGTTTGCAGATATCATTTTGAAATGTAAATGTATGGATGCTTTTTTCCCCTTATTTCATTCATAAAAATGAACAAAACTGTATCATTTTTCAGTTTATATCAAAAATATAAGCAGACAGATTTTGCCAAGTGCGTACATAAAGTTGATTTAAAAAAAAATAAAAACACATCATGCAGATCTCCATACGGGTATTATTCATTCTTTACAAAACTATCACTTTCAGCATTTCTTTTTGTTTTTCTTTATTTCATTTTCGATATTTAAAATGTTTTTTAAAGGCTAATTGCAATAAAATATCATAGAAAAACCAGTTTTATGCATGTCACTGATTTATCTCTGTCGTAGAAATATATCATTATCAATTATCAATAATGTCACACATTTTCACAAAAAATTATGAATGCCATTACAAATCTTTTTTTTTTTTTCATTTTCATCTACAAATGGTATAAGCACAAAGGAAAAGTTTTCCCATTGTTCCTTATCTCGTCCCAAGAAAACTGCAACAGTTCCGGTCGTCTGCTATCAAGCTAACCGATCATACAGAACATCATTTTATCTGAAGTATAAAATTCTAGAAATGTAACCAGAGGCTTCGCTGATGCAAGGTTCAACGAAGCCAATTACTGCTCATCTTAGAAAAGGTGTTCACCGAAGTCAATGCAAGCTTCTTGATAACTCCTATCTTTAAATCATTAGAGAAAAATAAAATTGTCGTCATATTGAAACGAGAGTCAAAGATGCGGAAGATTTCCGTTTAATCGCATTTGTTTCTGCGATAACGCTATCTCCCGAATTGTCTCATTTCGCATTTCGATCCGGGGTATTGTTTTTAAAAAGGTCAATAGGTCACTAAAAAAATGGCTCCCGTAATTAATTTATTTCTATACATATTCAACCGAGAAAAAAAAAGGAAGACAACAATTTCATCTTATAAATAACGTAAAATGGTTTCTTCGTTCATGGATAAAAACTCTGACATAATTAATACATTACAAGAGATAAGGTGTTTTCAAGAATAAAGAATTACAAATGTCAATTTGCATCTGTTGGATTTAATGAAATACGTATATACAACCTGTAGTGTCTGCTATTCATTTAAAAGTACTCATGTCCGACATGATATATGAAATATATCTTATTTTTCATTAATATGTCGAATTTCCTAATTGGTTACATTGGGATGAGTAATGACCCATTAAAACGTCATATCTGGCTGGATTGCAGGCGTTTTTTATATCAATGAAATGATAATAAACAGAAGTAATAAATTGTCATAACATCCAATTCTGGTCATAAAATATGATGAATTATGAAAATTATTGATTTAAAAAATAATTCTTTATAACAAATCTATCATCATTAATGATTAAGAGCTCGTATTATAGGGATATAAAACGTGAAAATAGGTTAAATGAGAAACTGTCTGTCTATCGAATTTCGAAGAAAAAAAATATGAAAAAACTCAACGCTCCCTTTTTGTTAAAATACATATGTCCCTTGTTTGGCTTCTTCGACAATGATTCGACTTAAGAGTTCCAAAAAAAAAAAAAAAAAAAATTAAGAACCTCTTAAGACAGATAAAAAAGAACAAGAGTGACAAAGTCAGTTTCAACAAGATACTCGTTGAATTATCTTCCTCTGTTCGCCCTCTGCGAGTTTTAAAGGTGAAATCGACATTTCCTGTCAAACATCAATCAGACCCCGCCATAATCGAACAGGAAGTGGTGTTTCAAGAGTATATTTAAGACTCGGAGAAAACACCAGATTGGATGTATCTTATTAAATGCAATGTTCGCAGAGAAAATAAATGTGCAGCGCAGAAGTTTGTGTTTAATGAATTCATATGTTTGTGCTGGGTGGGTGGTTAATGGGGGGCCCCAAGTTCGCCTCCCCTCAGAGTGGAAGCGGTACTGGCTGATGGTATGCTTGACACCTCTAAGCACCGCTACATCTGTGTGTAACTCACATCATACATAAGATTAATTAGGGGTGATTAGAGGTGGATATATTTCACAACGTTTCTTTTAAACAAATAATTCCACCGGTTCGGCCATGGAAGAAAAAAATCATAAGCGATTCATCCAATACATGACTAGCCCCGTATCGGGTAAACTCTAAAGACTTCCCTCCTTCCGTCGAAAATAGAGGAAATATCGATCCACAACCTTGATCTATGAATGTCATAACAGCAAGCCATCATATTTATAATCAAGGCAAGACCACACAGAATTCCGGCACACCGAGATCTTAAATAAAGCCATTTAGAAACACCCCTACACCTGAGGTATATTCTTCATCTGTTCAACGGATGGGTTAATTTGTGTGGAATAATTATTACTAATCTATTTTTTCTATCTATTTTAAAGCCTTCTTGAATTGCATATAGTTTTGACAAATAAACTTTATGACTCTTTCAGATAACGCTACATGAGGGGTATCTTTCCTGTCTTTGTCACGGATCTTTGCTAGCATCGTCGTTACCCTTATCATAACCCATCTCCACGACTTCTGTCATCTCGACAAAAAACAATTGTCGGAAAAAAAATCTTTTAAAAATCAAAGGTCGCCTCTTAATGTTTTAAATCCTATACAAAAACTCTGAGGCAATGCGGTAGGGTGAAATACCCCCGAAACACCCGTAAAACAATTGGGTCTTTTATTTTGTTCCTTTAAATTTTTTTTATATGAAATAACTTATATATATATACCGGTATATAAGTTGTCAGTTTCATCATAAGAAGCCTAATTGCATTGTATCTTGTTTCTGCTAATCAATAGCTTATCTATGTGCCACGGAATATCAGCTTTTCTAATTAAAGTTTAGAAATGATAACAAGCTTAATTGGGTCGGAGTCATATGGTGCATCAGGTGTGCATCTTGTTGATTCATTTACACAAAAAATACAAATCATCGAATCATCTTGTGTACAATAATTAAATGTCTTCTATAATCGAGTAAGAAAAAACAATAGGTCGACCTTATCTGACATTTTCAAGGCCTCGTTTCGATACAAAAGGGGACCGGTTGTCTAAACAAGATTATTTTCGGAATGTCAAATTTTCCATGCCGTCTCTTTATAATAGAAATAATAAAAACACAAAGTTGACACGACAGTGAAGTCCGCAATATTTCGGCCATCACTTTTCTTCCATCTCTACGTCATCTGTCTTTGGTCAATGGATTATGAAATTACTTCCGGTTGCAAAGCAAAAAAAAAAGCCTTTGTTTCCTTAAAGAAAAATTGCCGTCAAAACCTTTTAATCGAATATTGGAAAAATTTCACTATCATTTTGTATAATTGATATAATTTTTACACAAGACAGAAAATAATGAAATTTATTTTTCCGTCAACATAGATTCCCAACATGGTAGAGATATATATGTTTTTTATTTGATTGAATTAAAAGTTGATAAAATCATTGAATTTTCAAGACTGCTCTATTGTAAAGTATGTACCCTATTGCTGCACGTGAACTCACTTTTGCAGTGCACGTGATAAAAAAAGAGATAATTATAGTGCCGATGCTTTGAATTACAAAAACCCGTTGCATTTTCACTTATCATTAGCCAAAGCTCTGGGTTCTCAGGTACAAGGATCCCATTATTGTAATCTTATCTAAATTAGAACCATTGGCTTCTGTTTTTAAACATGACCTTATTAGTTCTCTGAATTATAAATGGAAGAGCTCGATTTAGTGGTCAGAAATAGAAGCAGAAATCTAAGACTTAAGAGACAAAACAGACCTAGTAGTCTACTCTTTATTTTGATAAAAAAAATTAAAAATGAATAATTTACGGGAAATCTGTTTATTTTTAAGAACTTTTTATACACGTGTAATGTTTCTGCAATAAAAGGGTATCATACACAAAAAAAAAATTGGGCGATCATTGGTGCCGATGTCCAGTTCATGATACTGCACTCATGTCACTGCACATTGCAAATTTTTTTTTAACAATAAGATGACATCATTCACCCCCATGGGAATCTCACCAAAACCACAAACAATGGTGTTTATGAACTTTAAACTTACAGAAAAAAAATTAAAAGAAGATTTTAAAATATGATAATAGACACTATTCAGTATATCCGCGAACAAATTGTTGATTGCTTTTTGCTATATGATAGTGTTTGCCAGGTGCGAGGTTTGGGTCGGTTGTTTACAGAAATCACCTTATTCTGTGCTGTGTCTTTCTACATTTGGACAGATAAGGCGGTTAACTTGCCTTTGATCTCTTAGTAGCTTGTAATATAACCACACACAATGTTACTTCTCAATGCATTTGTCCCCACCACAGAATAGGATTCACATCTGAATATTATCTGTCTTTTTTTTCTCTTCATTTCCTCTCCTCTTCTTCTGTTAAACGAACTGAAAAAAAATGTTAAGAATTAAGTGAGAAAATTTTAATTTTTTTTCTCTCTCTCTCTCTCTTTCTTTCTCTCGATCCAGTTGAGGATCAATGTTTCCCTGTAAGAAATTGTACAGTGTTCATTTGATTAATTAGATAGAAAATTAACATTTTGTTGCTTAACAAATTGTGATTATGTCGCGAAAGGATGGAGTATTAAAACATGAAATATTTTTAGATCCCTTAACGCTGACTCAGACGCTCCGATTGCTATTCGTGTCAAAAGAAGTGTTGGGGGATTAAATAAGTATTGCCTAAATATGTCTTCTTTTTTCTAATTTCAAACTTTCAAAGTGTCTTGCCTTGTTAACACGATGTTGGCGACACCTGAAACCTTGCACGAGTGGAATAGTGCATCTACTATTGCGCCATAAAACTAATGAGGAAAAATGTATGGAGTAAACAAAAGCGGCGTGTGGATAAATAAATAAATAAATAAAAACGAATGAACAAAATTCATTTGTTATAATTATTATTTGATTAAAAAACAATTGAGAAGTAAAACTTTTTGAATAAGACAAAAGTGGGGAATAATGAATGAATGCTTATAGTTGAATGACTTGGTTAATGATTAATTAAATTTCAAGACTTTATCTTACGTTTAAATGAAAGTTTTGTTCGGTGCATCGAATGAAACATTTGAGTGCATTTTGCGGGTGGCTCATGTAGCGAATGTTGACTGGGATATCAAACTGTTCTTCTTTAATTTCGCGTGAAGATACAATGCAACGATAAACATTTAATTTGGTGTATAAAAAACTCCCTAGTTATATGTTTCCGCTAGTGTCGAAGTATCTCGATACAAAATCGTATCGTCACACAAAAATGCAAGTGTCATAGATATTAAGAGAAAAAGAAACACTTTTTATGTTTTCTGTACACAGTATTAAGCAATGTGAAGATAAGCTTTTTAATTTATTTAAGAATGAACTTTACGGTTGAAAATTTTGACGTCAGACTTATTCATTGTAAGTGAATAACTTTTTGTTGATAACTATTATTTAACCTTGATTTGCCGTTTATATATGTTTTAAGAGAGAGAGAGAGAGAGAGAGAGAGAGAGAGAGAGAGAGAGAGAGAGAGAGAGAGAGAGAGAGAGATCGTCACACCCAATAATCATAATGATGTATCTCATCCAAAATTCATTAAACAACACGACATGAAATTAAATTTCAAAAATTGAAGTGACGGAAATCGAAATTTTCATCCAATCACAGGTTTCAAATCGGGCGGCCTTCTTCACATCTGGAAGACATTGGGGTTTTTGACGCCTTGTATTACTGAAATTTGCCTATATAAACACGTTTTCTTTTTGATGTGTAAATTTTCCGGGCCAATGAGCTCTTACGAAATCAGGGATAATGTCTTTTGATAGGAAAGAGGCGCTTTCCTCCGGCGGGACCAGAGAGGGTCGCAAGATGAAGTAACACTTTTTAATTGAGGGGGTCCGGAATATATTACCTAAACAACAGGAAGTTTAGTATCTAATCTGACACATTGAATAGAGTTTGATATTTGAAATTTTATGAAGGTGTCTCCCCATCTATAGGTTTAGGATAATTTACATTCAAATTTTAAAAAAAATTAAAATTCCCGCGCTGTTGGCGTTGGGAAGAGGGTGTCAAAAGTTTTTTTTGATAATACCCTCGATTATTTTCGTCATTGTTGTACTTTCAAAGAGTTTCATCAAATTGAATATCTTTCCCCTTTATTAATGACTAATTGTATGACACAACGTCAAACATAGATTTTTTTCACATGCGCAGTACATTGTGTCACTGCGCATGTGCAGCGGACAGTCTACATGAGTACTTTGGAAACACACAGGCACTTGCATCAATTAATCTTACATTTATATGTATCATCTTCATCATCCTACAGATGTGGCATGGCGGCGCCATGATAACCCTTCCCCCGCCACTCACGGGGAAACTGATAAAACTATCATGTTTTCAAAAAATGATGGGACAGAAATATTCTTATGGACACGGAGCAAAAGAATAGCAAATTTCAGCCCCGACCAGATGTAAGGTTGAGATAAGTAAAGAATTTTATAAGCAATACGTCAAGAATAAAAAGAAACACATGCAGACGTGTGTATATATTCCGACTCTACACTAGAAAAATGGCACTCTACCACAGTTCAATTGTCTGCACCAAATTGAGTTTTGTAAAAAAAATCCGTTGATATTAAAAAGGGCAAAAAGCAACACCAAGAAATTTTATGAATTTTTTTCTCAAAAATTAAGAATATACTTAATTAAGAAATCATGTAAATCAACACCTAATCAAATGAAACAAGACTGAATATTTTACATCATCAATTTTTATCCAATGACGTCTCTCTTTCTCTTTCTCTTATTCATTCATTCATTCATTCATTCATTCATTTCATTTTTCATTCCGGTCGGTCCGCATCCTTCCTTGAAAATGTTCACAGGTGTCATTTGGTCGTCCATCATGACAGAAGGTGGAATGGTTGAAAAGTATGGAAATACTTACATCTTGTTGTGGCTCATTAACTATTAATCGGAACAGTACGGAAGATGAATGACAAAAATTAGATTCCTTTTGTCTTTTCTGTAATGAACAACTTCACCCTCATAGCTTCTCCCCGACATTTTTGGGGAAACCAATTTGCACGACATCAAATCGAAGGGAAATGTTAAGAGAACCAGTCATTATATTCAACGCCTAAAAACTCATTGGGTTTTTTTTTCTTGTCATGTTTTATTGACAAAAACAACGTCACAGTTTTAATTTTTTTTTTCAATTAGATTTGTTTATATTTTGGAATTAAATTTTGCGGTCATTTAATCTTTCTCGAAAAATTTTATTGATGTTAAACTTAATTACAAGCTAAATTCATAGACAAAACATTCCAAAAAAACTGAAATTAAAACAGAAGTCATCATGAAAGATTTCTCGAAACCTAACTTGTGGATTCCTGCCGTTGAAAATTAAATTTATATTTGTTCTCTCTCTCTCTCTCTCTCTCTCTCTCTCTCTCTCTCTCTCTCTCTCTCTCTCTCTCTCTCAGCATTAATCAATAAGATACTATTTAAACAGTTGTACAACATGTGAGATAAACAATTTGAAATTAAATTATCTCACCCCAAAAAATAAAAAAAAATCCAATTTCATTCCTGATGTTCCGTCTACTTTTCTCTATTTTCTGGGTATAATTGCTAGAGATTTCAGAGACTTGGAAACAAAGAAGATGAGATATAATCAAGGCTGGAGCTATACTGATGAATTTGGTGATTAGGTTAAGCTGAAATAATTCAGATCGTACAATTTCAAGTTCAGATGTCATTATGACTGCAAATCAAGCGCTCTTAATTCAAAGTTTAACTCGCCGTGCTTCGAATTCATTTGTAATTGTCTGCAATCTATTTTCTGATTTTCTTGGCGGTATGTACAATGTATATGTATATCATTTTATGCCCCCTCCCCTCCTACTCGAAATTAGATCGGCCAAGGGGAGAAACAATACATTTCACTTATTTACATATTGAAATTGGTATTAGTGCCTTTGCACGGGTTAATCACTACTGATGAAAGTTGGACTCTGTTTGTACCGTATGAGAAACATGTTTTTGTTATCGATTTTTATTTGTTGGAGGGAGAAAGAGAGAAAGAAAGAAAAAAGAAAGAGAGAAAGGGGAGAGAAAAAGACAGGCATAGAAGTCAGGGAGACGCAAAGAGAAAATAAGAGAGAAAATATACATGTATTCCTCTTAATTTCTTCATCATATGCATTGGCTGACAGAAAGCCTTCGAATATGGAGCAATAAAACTCTTATCAATTCTGACATAAATTTTAAAAAACCTTCATTATTTTACAATGACAAAGACATGTAACTCTGTGTGGCATTAAATATAAATGACCATGAATGCTTCGCAAAGAGTCAATTGCAGAAATATTGAATTAGCCAGAAATACGCGAAAATATGAGCGCTGGCTCTGGATTCTGATGATCGGAGGAGTGCAGTCGTTGGGGATATAATTACATTTCAGAATTCGTTATTTTGTCTTAATAACTTTCTCTCCCTCTATCCTCCCGTTCAACCCAATCTAAAATGAAATAACTAACTTAATATTCCAGAATGTTTTAAGTCGCATAACACTACAAAACTTAATTGAAATATTACGAAATTTGTGAAAGGCCATGAACTTGTCGAGGATTATTGCGTAAAGTGGCGCTTTAATTTCTCCGGGAGTTTTTTCGACAGCAGACGTGGATCAAGCCGATTTGATCAAATGCGAACGATTTTTGAATTAATTATGGGTTAATCCATGGGTCGGGACCTCTGATACAGAGGCCATGTAAGACCTAACGAATGCAGACATAATGTAATCAAGCACATCTTCAACATTTCTATGAATATCAAAATCCAGCTCACAAAGGGATGTCCAGAGAAATTAGTGGACGCAGCAAGGCGTGAAGAAATTTATTTCTCTTGGAGACCCTTCTCCTGGCTTTCAGAGAGACGCGCGTGGGTAATCAATTTGATACAAAAACTCGTATAAAAGTCTTGCTTATGATCTGAAGAATAATTTATAACAATTGGTAACAATTTCCTTAGACATCAAGGCGATGGAGTTAGATTATACAGTAGTGTTGCAAATTTAATATCTTTTAAGAATTTGAAATTGATTCTACACATGCTACAAAAGTCATCAATATTATTTTTCTACTATCAAAAGAAGACAATTTTTTCTCTCAATCAAATCCCTCCGTAAAGCCGGGATTTAGCCAAATCTTAAGAAGAAATCATTTGCATGCTTATTTCCATATTTCTGTTCACAATAGCATTTCTCGGTTGTTATGATGAAAGCACTTGGTACTTTGTTGTAGTTGAAATTAATGAAATATCATGCATTGGGAGAAGATGAATTTGAAAAGATTTGCAAACACGTCCAATAATTAAGCTTTTGAAACATAACAGGTGCTTTACAGTTTCCTCTCTGATATTTGCTTGAAATTGAGAGAAGTTAATTTTCTTTTGTTGTGTATTTTTTTTTTTGGAGGGGGGGGGGGGTCATCATGGAATGATTTTTATCATGTTCAACTCTGAAAAATCTAGAGATAATAGTTTGTGTCCCATTCACTTTTCCATGTTAGATACTCAAATAAAAATACAGAACGGACCGGATTTTGTTAGTCCGTTCATCTGTCTGACCCTTTGCAACTATATATTAGATCATTGCTGGCATGCCGGGACAGGGTTGTGGTCAAACGGTCATCAAGCATATTATCGTTGCACCTTTTATCAACTGGATATGTTCAAATACAACAATTACAAAATGACACAGTGTTAAATTACAAATATTGCACCTACCTATTGACCATATCACCAAATATAAAAAAAAGTTGAACTTCTAGAAATAGTATAAAATAAAGTTTAGGTTTGGGGGGGGGGGGGGGGGTTGTCAGGTTATATATAAATCTATAAGTTTGAAGATATTGATAAATTTATATCAACTAATTACTTTTCTCAACAGGTTGTTGCCTTGAAAAACAAATACAAGATATCACAAACTAATTCTACAAAGCATCTTTGCTAGAGTGTCAACCACATTTACTGTTGGTTTTGTGGTAAAACGAACGCAATCTTTCTCACAATTTACCTAATTGGCTGTTGTAGTAAAACTATGCCATAAAACCACTTTTCTGGACTTTCTGGTATTTTTTTCCTTACAATACATTTTGCAAAAGCTTCCTGTACAAGCAACCAGACCGAAGATTACCAATCTCAAAAAGGTCTTTGCTTCATATTGCCTGAAGCAGGATATTGTATTAAGAATCACGAATGCCCAGTTAATTTCTCGTTTTATGTTTGCTTATAAACAAGGTTTTTTTTCTCTCCAGAAAGTCTTCATTTAAGATGCTATATGATTTGAGCAATAAAGTGATGGTCTTCGGGCGATATTTCATCCTTACGATGGCAGGAATCAAGCGATTACTTGTCCATCTTCTCATTGACAGGAAGGAGCAGTGGTCCAGGGGTAATATGGGTGGCAATAGAACTTGCAATTACAAGCGCGCTAGTGAGTCAGATTTATGAAATCTTGATGTTTTAATGTTTAGTAGCTGATGAGTGCAAAATGAAATCCCGAATATCGCTTTATCGTTTCTATCGATCTTGCCCCAAAATGCGTTATTTCATGAGCTCTCCACAATGAGGCCTCGTGTCAAGAGATCTAATAACTCTTCCTCTCTCTCTTCTTTTGGTATTTAAGGCCGAATGCTTGTCTTTGAATAGCTAGTTACATTCTTCATACATATACTGATAGGAAAGGGGAGATAACAGACATAATAAATTGTCCGTTATTAACAATATAATCCAGTAGGCAAT
The DNA here is from genome assembly GCF_025612915.1 of Magallana angulata. NCBI lineage: Eukaryota > Metazoa > Mollusca > Bivalvia > Ostreida > Ostreidae > Magallana > Magallana angulata. The sequence continues at coordinate 28,790,359 of NC_069116.1, forward strand.
GACAAGAAAAGTTAATATTTTTGGAACAGTTTATTTCGTGCTAGCGCAAATATAACTTTGCTTTATTTCTTTAATCCAAATATTTGTAAAATCCCCCAAAACAGGTATCGGCCATTGTTTTGGTTATATACGGCCGGGATAAACCAGTCATATATCGTTGCTGGTCAAAAGGATGTTTGCTAGCATAGCGAAAGATTGACAACGTTTTAATTCTATAAATAAGTTTAATTAGGAGATTAGAGGCGAACCCTGTGTCATTTTGCTTAAGATTTGGAGGGCCCCATTCTTCTAAACAACTCTCTCACGACGCATTGAGACCTTAATTATAGTACGGATTTGATTTAAACATCTAAATTTGAATTTTATGTTTTCATTACCTTAATTGCATATTTATATGTGGGCAATGAAGAGTTCCCTTTGAAAACATAGATAGCTTGTTGGTGGTCGTCCTAAAACAAAATTAAATTGTCAACCCTCAATATTCATATTAATCCCCACACCTCTTTTAAGGCCAGGATTTATTGCCATGGCACTTGAATTCTATGTTTTAAATCACGGGACGCTTACTAATTATAAAAGATTCCAATTTTTTTTCCTCCTTCATGGAATTTTCAATAGGAAGTGGGCTTTAAAAATTCCAAAAGGGAGAGGCGCTCCACGCGAGCTCCCTGCATTAATAAACTGACCGATCCACTCGATCTGACCGCCCTAATAGGGTCTTGCGACACAATGAGGGGGTTTGCACCGATATCTTTGAACCTTGAAAGACAGAAACTGATAGGAAAAAACGACCTTTAGCAAAAAGCGCGTAAAAAAAGGGAAACCTGATCATGTAAAACTTGATTAAGCAATAAAATCAAATTATTACAAATCCGTTTTCTTGATCCTTTGAAAGTTAAATCCGATATTGAACAATTCATGTTTTATACCAAAAGATGTTATTAATTTGCACCATTGCATAACGTCGGTTCATTCGTTCCCTTTGCCTTTGATCAAGTTCGTTTGTGAATATGTAATTTTTCCGTTTTGAGTAATCAACTATTAAAAATCCGGAAAACATTGCATGACACTTTTTACGAAATTTTTTTTTTCAACTGATGAGTCAAAAAATTCATTCGAGCGTGACTTGATCATAGAGAGCTGATGACCTTTTGGGGGTGATTCGGTTGTAACTAGGGGGTTAGGGGATATAAAGTTGCCAAAATGCTAAGACACAAAAAAGCCAAGTCTGTAACATCAAATATCTATCTGTTACAAATCACGATTTTCCGAGTGTTACACTCACGAGCGAATCGAGTTCTCCCTCAGAATATGTATGCATACAAGGGTGCAATGGTGATAGGTCTGATCACCAGGGCTGGGTTTTACAAAAGAACTTACGACTTAGTCTTAAATATTTCTAGATTCGTAGAATGGTCTTTAATAAACAAAATTTATATAAAACCATTTATTTACAACTATTTTGATTTCCATAATTATATTTACAGCCATAAGAATAAAACAGTGATTAGTTAGTGATTAATTAGCATTCATTAATTTGGTCGTAAGTCGTAAGTTCTTTTGTAAAACGCAGCCCAGGTATTTATATATAAAGGAAGACATCCACAGACAGACCAACAAACCAAGAACTAGCGGTACCTTACCATCAATAAAAAACCCGTTTGCATAAAATTTTCTGTAAAGGAAAGTAGTTGAGGATAGAAATTTCGCTGTAAAAATGTGCATTTTTTTTTTTTAGTTTCGCCTTGTATGTATATATAGCCAAGTAATATAGGCATAGTTGAAATATCAGAGAAATATTAGAAAAATAAAGCATTAGCACTTTTAAGTATTATGTGAAGAGAATCCCATTGTTAGTGTAGGTCGTCAGCGTGTGTTTATGAGACACAGGTGTACAAGCATAAAGAGAGGAGCCAATTATCCCTCCAAGATATGAATAACACACGAAAATGGTAATCTAATACAAATTTGTAATCGCTTAAATATTTCGATTATACGCCATACCTGGGTTAGCGGGTCGTCCGAGGAGCAATAAACAAACTGTTAAGGGTATATAATTTCTACAAAGATACATAAATTAATCCCTTTTTGATATTTTTCAATTCCTATACGGTTTTATAGTTCCCGTACTCCATCATTTTCAAATACTTCGTCGTCTTTTTTTTTTCTTCTTCTTTTTTTTTTTAAATGTCGCTCACGGTAAAAGACTTTAAATCAAATCTTTTCGAATCCTTTGAAGGATGATAATTAAAATATCTTAGAAAGAAAATCAAGACATAATAGATGCTTGCATGTTTGTATTATTCCTTGTTGGAACACGAAACAAGAACTAAACGTTGGTTGTTTCTTATTGGGTCGCGATATTTTATTTCCTTTGAAAAATAACATTAGTAACAGGTATTTATTCAATGGAAGACATTGCATTTGTCTCGACCGAGGATTTTCAAAGCTATCAGCGGCATTATATATTGATTTTTTGTTAATGTAAAGATTGCATTTTTGTAACAATAACAGTAAAAAATAAAAATATCCTTCTGATGCTATTAACCGACCGATTTTATCTGATGCACATCGGGCAAAAAAAATAATAATATAAAATGTAGATTAATATCATTAAAAATTCAACGACTGATAAGTATCGCGACAAAAATTGCTCCGGAAAGTAATTTATTTTGTAATCAAGGCGAGATTCGTGTCGTTCGATCACTCCGGAAAACAAACAAAAAACAAAATTATTTAATGTGAGGGCAAATATCCAGTCCATTTACGACCAATCATAACGGTATTATTAAAAATGCGAATCAATTTCATCGTGTTTGCCTCTCTAAACGTTCGTTCGTCTATCCGCCTGATAGCGATCTTGATGCATCTTTGAACGCGCATCAGAATGCTGGATAGATATGAGTCATGCCCCGGTGTCATCTTCCCTTCTTCTTTATTATTCACAACATAAATACATATCATTTCTCAGATCGAAATATAGGAATTTCTCATTAAGAATATTCTCTCTTGTATTCTTTTTTTTATAACGATTCTTTTGTTTAGCACCTGCAGATTTTCCGAACCCATTATTTCTACAAGAACTCGTGTCAAATCGAAATTAAAACAATATTCCAGCAACAAAAGTAACAAAGAGAATATTGGGTGACCTAAAGGATTCACCCGATTATCAGATCATCTTTATTGTTAAATGGCACACTTGTATAACAACTGTCTCTAACAGAACTTATCTATATATCAGACTGCGCTCGGGTTACCTTTCGTGCGAGTCGCCATTTAGATGGCTGATGTACTGCGATCGCCTCTTTAGGCGAAAAAGACCTTTAAAAGACTAATATTTTATCGTGTGTCGCAACATTTATGACCCTTATTCACACTGATTGAAAATGGTTGAACAGTTGACATATCCATGCGCGGTCAAAGACATAAAAACCAAGGATCAATATAAAGGAATCGATCGAACACGCGCATATTTAATTTCTTACCTGTTTCTTTTTCCCAATTTTATAAGATAAGAATGGACAATCTATTTATATAAAATTATGCGTATCACATGGCTCATTGGAACATTTAATTGGTGCTTGGCCAGTACCCCAAAGGTTGCTGGTTCGAGTCCGTCTGTGGTCACATGATGTCCTGTGCTCTGTCCTCAGACAAGACACTTTACCTGCATTGTCTTAATCCATCTATGTTTCATATGTTCCTGAATCAATGGAAGTTTAAGAGATCAATCATTTATTGCAGGAAACAAAATTTATAATCAGTAGAAAAACCAATTATTGAAAACATAAATCATAAAATTTACATTGAAGGGTTTTTAAACAGATTCATATGCATAGAAAGTTATCAGCAAATCTAAGATCGAAAAGTTGCGTTGTAGCGAAGTAACGTATATCGTATGACGCTCTAATATGGAATGACGCTCTAATATGGAATGACGCTCTAATATGCCCTTAGAATATCGTGTTCGATTAGAATACAGTTGCCTCTTCCCGAACACTAGAAGTGTTCTTTGGAGAAAAACGGCAATAGATGCTCAAGCTCTGGCCCCGCCGTCACCAACTTTCCTCAAGCCAATACGCAACCTAAAGTATGAGTATAATACTATTGACCCCAGATTTGTGCACTTTTTTTTTAAAGTTGAGGAATGAGTCGATTGATTTGAAAATTTTGGTGACGGTAGAGGCTACTTGCATACCCAGGCATTAGGCATTTACATAGTACATGCATATGCCATCATTGCAAATACAGTGCTTTAGCGCAATAATGTTTAGTTATGAACAAGATATATATAAGCAATGGTTGCTTGAAATTGTGCATATCTCTGGTATCTCAAATAAAGCTGAAAGCGAGTTCAAGTGAATGCATGTACATGTACCCTTCACCGGCTAACCTATTTAATTATTGGTATTTTACATGTACTTAATTTTGCCCACTTTGATTAATATGCTTAACTAAGACCAGGTGTACGGTAAATAACAACAGTGCATGAGATTTTATGATCAGGTGTGATTATTTGGAGGGCGGGTTCACATAATTTATGTTAATGAGTCCGTGATGTCATGCTTTTATGCAAGAGATGACAAGTTTGTTTACTTTTATATTAGGCGAATATTGCCGGGCTTTTGAACGAACGGACTATGACTGCCTTTAAATGAATAGGCGATAAAATAATAGTGTGCTGTCAATAGATCAGGATTACACAGCATAGATCATTCCGTGACTTAGAAACATCGGAGAAGTATGAAAATTATATAGATAACAGATGTAAACAGATTGACAATATAAGCCCCTGTAAGCCGGTAGTTAAATTATTGATATGTACCGGACAAGTATATTAGTTGTTATAAAGAACTTGATAGATTTGTAATAAATTAATAGACGCCGAAAAAAAATCCCAACTGCCCGCCCATAATTGCGATAAGAAAACATTGCATGTGAAAGCCCCGTGAAGTACGGTTGTACTTTTGGCCAAAGGTTATGAATGTCTACGAATATTTGCAGCCGACGGTTAATAAAACAGAAGACACAGATTTCTTGCATAATTGATGACCTTATCATATTGTACGATTTGGCGGATAATCACCTTATTTGTTGTTATCTATAGTCGGCGGGTGGGAGATGGATAGCCAGAATCTCCAAATCTGATTGGTCGGTGCCAGACTGATACCGTACAGATACTGGACGGCCAGTCTAGAGGTGTTACGAACACCTTGCCTCTCTCGTTCTGTACCCAAAGTACACATGCCTTCACAAAACTGAAGGTATTTGTGGCATAAAATCGATGCTGTAATCAAAACAATTGCCACTTTCTATTTATGAATGTATAAGCAATTATGCGGAGAAAGGTGCACGAATGTTTGATGACCGATTTGGGGACCTTTTCCCCGAGTACTTTACGAAAAGCTTAACGTTTCTTTATCCAAACTGAACATTTTTTAAAATCTACATTGTAAAAAAAATAATCAAACAACGAGTTTAAACCTGACTTAATTTACAGTTACAAAGCAGTGAATCTGAAGTTGACAGAAAACTTAATTGACTTGTTTAGAACCCCATTTTCGGCAAAATTAAGGCATTTTGTGAATACTAATATGGCTGTTAGCTTTACAAGTCAAGATTTTTATACAGTTTAAGCAAAAATTTCCTCAACTAGAATTCCATCTCTATGCGTCTATACTCTTTACTTTAGATTGAAAAGAGATGTTGGTGGAATTATAATGGTCTCTCGAGATCAAAACCCAATATGACCATTGCTGACCTTTGACATTCTTTAATATCTCGAAAATCTTTTGCCATAGTCATATATGAACAATTTTCGGTTTATTTACACATCCTTGGTAGTGTAGGAGTTCTATGTTGCATTTTACATAGAGTACCACCTGGTCAACCAAACACATGTATTATGACTACTAGCACAGTACTTTTGAAGAAACAGACCCGTGTGGAGAAAATAACAGACAGATCGACAATGGATTATGACAATGCAAAAATACAATTGAATCTGAAGCAAATAACTGAGTCACTCAAAGGCATCGGAAGCAAATTGGAAAGGAAGAAGACTTATAAGAAATCTTGACAAGCAAATAAAAAAGGTTTTCGTTTATGATTCTGTGTAACTTTGCAAAAAAGCGAGGGGCTAAGCCCCTAGTCCCCCCCCCCTCTTGTAACTTGATGTTATACTGAAGATAAACTGACTTTGACCCGTCATTGAGCACTAAACATGGACGATTTTATTGCATAGTTATTTAATATATATGATGTCTATTTTACACACTCGCTACTGTGCATATGTTACACTATCTTTAAGGACACACTGTTTTCTATAACCACTAAACTTCATGATTTGCAATGGTGTTGTCAGAAAGCTAGACCCATCAGATCTCTTCCATGCAATTTAACCATTCTGATCCTCTCAAAAGGTAAAGCTCCAAAGTGGGAAGAAAAGATTTTTTGGTAAATATGTCGATTCCAACACAAGGTTATCGAATGTTCTTTGACTTGCTCTGATCTGCGCGGTTCCTCTGTGTGCGATTTGAGCTCCGTTATCCCTACGGTTGCCGGTCAACACTTGATATCGTCAAAGTAAACTTTATGAAATAAAATCTATGCCCCCTCCAAAATGGTAAGGTTTTGTTTGAATGAAGTAATATCAAGAAAAAACAAACACAGAACGATCGTGCTAATGACCCGTTCCCGGCTCTGAATTTACTTCTCCATAATAAATATATTTCTTCAACTTATTTAATCGGCATTTCTTTATGTGTGTAGAGAAAACCTTTAAATGGCGTATCGCAGACGACAGTCACTGGTTCATTTTCATAAATAAATCAAAAGCAAAAATTCGATAAGAAGTGTATGGATTTTATCGCTATTCTAATATCTTCTGTCAATCGCAAATAAATAGCCTGAAAAATTAGATTTTGAAATAGAAATTTAGAATCATTTGCTATCAAGTGCTTTGAAAAAACCACGATAAAGAGCTTTTATTTATGTAGTTATAATTTGTGCACATTTCTTTTCGTGTGAAGCCTAGAATCGGCCGCTCCCTGGAAAACGGAAACCCTTTGACTGACCTGGCAGAAAAGAAAAAAAAACTATATACGTTATAAGACTCTAGCACGAACAGTCTGCAACGAGTTCCAAGACACGAAATGCTTTAAGATGTAGAAAGGTTGATCAATTATTCAAAAATGTTTCTTCTGAAATAATATTTTATAGGTTACATAGTTTGGTATGGTTTATTGTTCATCCTAGATGTTTGCGACCGATGCCAATGTATGTACATGTATATCAACAATTAGTCACCCAGAAATGATCAGGTATCTAGTGTACATCGTACACTGTCTGTCTGAAACATTTGGTAACTTATATTTATGTAAATACCTATATATTTTAGGACGACCCACCCTCTTTGTTTTGATACCCTTTATTATAGTTCATAGAAATAAATATATACTATCAGCTTAATCAAATATGAGTCGCAAGACTTGATCTTTTTTTAATGTATTGTTAGACTAGATACTTGAATAAAAAGCTTTTAAATCTGCCCTTATAATTATACGTTGTTAAATTACTAGGTAAATTGGTTTTCAATATAATTTGAAAACATAATCTTTTCGTTCATTTCACCTGTCCCACCCCCATGGACTCCGGATCAGCCCGTATCACGGTGCCCCGTCGATCACAGTTATGAAATGACAATCTCTTATGGATACATGATATCCTGCCAAGAAATATTTCACAGAACCTCGATATTTGTCGAGGCAAACTTCTTTTTATTTTCATGGAGTGTATGAAAAGTGACTACATTCATAAAACTCACTCGTGTGAAAGAGCACGAATTTAACAGTTCCGCCATGTTTAAACATTGGAAAGAGACCACCTGCGTTCGGTATTGCTTGGGATGGGTGATATGATATTGAAAGGGGAAATTATCATGATTGTGTATACTTAAAGATTTGACATACGGTGTCATATTTATGCAAGCATATTTAATACTGGTTACATCACAGGTTCGCGAAGTGCCAGAATCACGCAGTGGTTTGAACATAATTGCAATGTCCTCTCCGGCACTCTCCATAGACCTAGGATATCGGTGGTTGTGGGGATATATGGGGGCTTGTGTCTATTATCAGAAGACATGGTCAACCCGTAAGCTAGATTCTGAAGAGGGTTTCTCATTATCAATGCCATGGTATATAAATATTGCTAATATAACGGTAAATATCAAACTATTAACCGGTATATATAAGACCCTACTATCTGTCTGAAGCCTAAACGACTGAATTTTCGGAAATACCAGTATCTGGTAGTGAAATACTCAGGAAGCATAGGAGACTTGCTATCCTGATCAAAATAAATCAAGTCTGGACAAACAAGCCCAAACAACAAACTGATAGCCCTTCTATTCAGGGTAACTAACGCATGGTTAACTATAACCGTTAATACATGTATAAAGGTCATCTAACAAACCAATGCATACATATTTACTTGAATACCTCGACATACCATGCTTACAGAGGATAACTTATCTTGGGAAACTGTCCACAGTTAACATCGTACGTATATACATGTACATCTAAGAGTCTTACAATACTGTGGATAACTAACCCTAACAACGTTCTTAGCACTATATGAATAACTAACTCTAGGAAGCAGCTAACATTGTGCACGGATAACTAACCCTAAACAGAACCTCTTACAGTGCGGATTAACTAAAATTTTCCATTTTGGACATGTATACTTATACGACACAGGCGTGGTTCATCAAAACTTGATGTATGTATTAGCACGACATCGACTCTTGTATAAATGGTCTAAAGTTGAATTCCCTGGCCGACATCCGATGTCAGACGTCAAGGGCAGAGTGAAAGACACTTGAAGAGATGTAAAAAAAAAGTTAGAAGGAAAAGATAACAAAATGTTTTAAGCAGTTATCATAGATCGATAAGGCACTCAAGTAGGTGTTTAAAAGTCATTCCAACCACAGGTAGATATAGTTTTGTAGAAAGCATTTAATTTAGTATACATACCAGGTATTTGATGTTATTGTCAATTAGCTATATGGGTCTTAGCTTATTCTAATATTCTGCATGTACAACCGCTAATTCTAATCGTGGTATTAGGGAGTTTGAACATACCCGCGACGCAAGGATGTGCGCAGTCCGCCGCGGCTCTAAGGCGGAAGTGAAATATCTATAGCCTTTACCAATGCGATGAAGCAACACTGGGTTATACTTGTACCTAGCCTTCTGACAGAGGACAGTGTTGACAATCTGACCTTGTTATAGTATACTAAGGCATATATGTACATATATCTTGTTGGTATTTTGATCCCAAATTAAAATTGCCACCAGCAGAACCAAGCTGTTTTTAGAGAATACCACACCTGAGACTACAATTTTCTTTAACACCTTTCCCTGTTCATATTTATCTATTTTTCACAATACAGACTCGGTGGTCCACAGCGGTGTGCCCCGTATATAGATGTAGTTAAATATACCTACTTGTATACATTTACATCAAGATTATGCATACATACAGGGAATCAAAATTTATGCATGAACATAAGCGGACATTTTTGTGAAAATCATTGTACGAATGTCTACACTTGATAAGCATGCATTAAGTACAGGTGTTAATCTGTATTTAGACTCTTTTTCTTCGACAAATTATAATCCGCGCCGTGACTACAAAGAGCGGCGGTCCGGGGCTCGGCGAGTTCGCTGTAGTGGGCTCACTTTGAAGCGCTGCATGTCACTTTATTTTAGTGCGACCTTTGTATCTCCTATAATAAATGTTGCATAAAATAATTTGTCCTGGTCTTAAAAGTGACAATCTATTTATGAGTTGGCGCAGCAAGAGACGAATTAAGGGTGAAAGAAGATGTAGCGCCCATGGCCAGTCAGGTGTGACATAGAGACAAAAAAACATAGGTAATAATTCTTCTATTTAATAACGTTATGGTGATCCAAGCTTCTTCTTAAGTATGACACACACAGGTCGAGCAAAATATCGTCAGCGAAAATTTTCCCACCTTTACATGTTTTAGATACAGTGAAATGACAAAAATACATAAATGTCAGAAAGGTGAGTGAACCAGTTTATGTGGATAAGAGCTCTTTTGTAACTGGAGGGGCAAATTAAAATATCTTTGTGCTCTTCAATCTAAACATGTTAAAAAGATTTAATGAATACTAACGGCAAAAGATGGTAAAATTTCATTTGAAAATTGTTTACACATCCAAATTTATTAAACACAGGACTATGAACATTGCTCGTAGGTGAACAACCCTTTTGTGTATAGAAGATTATCACTCAAATGTTTCAGCTGTTACTTTATAAAACTAATATTCTTCTCTCGATAATGTTCCATTTATTATATCCAAATAAACTTGAAGAGTAATATTGAGAAGAATATGAGACACCTTTCTTATCGTGTCAAATTGGTAGAACACGATGGAGTGAAATTGACCACAAATTCTTATTAAAATGTCTATTCCAAGGATAATGAAGATTTGGATGAGGGGCTCTCACAACAAAGTTATATTAATGAAGATCTGTGCAAGCAATTGTGAAAAACAAATATATGAGAATGATCTTAATTTATTTTAAACTTGTCAACTGTTTCTTTTGAGAGTGAACTCTTGTTTGTTCAAAGCTCGAGCAGAAAATGAACGTATCATATCGTGCCTTGCTATGTGTCATGTCGCGAGAAAAAATCATAAAGCAACACAAATATTCTCATCTTCTTTCAGAAAATATGTCGGATGCCACTTAAAACACAAAACAACTTTAATATGCAGGCTTGTGTCAGTTCATAATTTATATAGAGAAATCCTATTCCAAGACCCTTAGTTCATATTACAATCGCTCCCATAATTTGTGTAAATAATATTTATAATTGAACTTGTTTATTCACTCCACGGGGCGGGTATTATCAAAAGTGTCATCCTCAAAATCCCCCCAAAGTGCATGGAATGCCTGCAAAATGGGTTTTATACATATAAAATGATATTTTGTACAGAATAAATTTACAAAGGCTTTGTCATGAGACAAATAAAGTATTTACATTGAGAGAAGTGTTTCTCTATACCTGTACAGGGAAACTCGATGTGTGAACATTTAATGGGGAAACTGACCACCCATCTCGTAATTGTGTGGTTGCGAGGTTTTTTCGTTCCGTGAGATTATGATTCTCATTTTTGTAAGTGGTCATTAAAGTGTTTAAACATACGATACCTTTATTACTACAATGGGTTTAAGGTTCAATTTTAAAAAGCATTTCTTTGATGATTCTGTGTCTTTTAACAAAGATAAATATGTTCTCAAAAAAATATTTTGACATTGTTCTTTGAATTAAAGATGAAAAGAAAATATTGCTAACCGCTAACTATGCAACATGTGCAGCGCGCAACAAATATAAAGCACCCGAGGCAAAAAGGCCGGAATTCCTTTATATTAGATCAGAAGAAATAATTTGTTAGGAGAAAAAAAATTGAATTAGGTGCATTGAGTAAACTTCGATTACAAAGGTGATCGCTTACAATAATTGTTCTGACATCCATTTTGTAAGGCTTGATTCATTGGCGGCAATTCACTATAGTGATATATCGCGTCATTTCTGGGCAAATTTGTTATTCTAGATTGGAAGAATTGGACATTACATAGCTTTGATTAATTTTTTCTTGTTGTTTATGCCTGTAAAACAAGATAGGTGTCAATATCTTGACGTATCCTGATTAAGTACATGGCGATTTTGCGAAGGTCTCGTTTCAATGAGTACAAGGTATTCTATTCAACTCCAATGACAGTTGTCAATGAACATATAAAAAAAATTATTTGTTTGGGGGGGGGGGGGGGCTGGATATCATAGAAGCTTCCTCTCGTGATTTTTCCATGGGAAATTGACTAACTGCATAAAAGTGGTCAGCAAAAATAATTATTGAATTATGTGGGATTTAGAAATTTTCTGAAAATTTTCTTCAACATAACACCCCGTCCACTCCATCTCCCTGCCTTCCACCCCATAGTTAAATTTATCGGTTATTATTTTTATCAATACTGTTGCACATCAGGGAAGAATGCATATCTGCGTATGTTACTTTGGAAATAAACATCAGAATCAATACTGATACTGGAAAACCACAATACGCGTGTGTATATATATATATAGAGAGAGAGAGAGAGAGAGAGAGAGAGAGAGAGAGAGAGAGAGAGAGAGAGAGAGAGAGAGAGATATACACTTAAGTGACGCAAGAAAAATACATGTGAAAATTGAAGTTAAAAAATCATTGGTATAAACCATAAAAATTGGCTATTGATTTTTTTTAAGTAAAAAAAGAACAGAAATAAAGAGTTATAACAAAACGATTTTGTCAGTTAGGATGAGTATCTTTTTCCAACATCTTTGACTTTTTGGAACTGAATTCCTGTGGGAATATGGCTGAATGCTTTCTAACATGTATACTTTCATTTTTCTGGACAGTTTTCGAACTGATGGAAATCGTTCAATTATTCCACTGGTGATCTTAAAATTGTAAATTGAAAATTGCTTGAACCAATCCTGGAATAAATTTTTTATAATAAAATTTTCCCTGTCCAAACTTCCGCCGATATCAAAAATTATGTGATTTGCTTTCGCTGATTTTTCATTAATTCCTTTCTTTATGTTTTCCAAGCAGGCATCGGGGAATACATGTGATCTGTAAGTACCACTGATTGCGGGAAATCGTAACGTGCTCTTTACATTTATAGTGCAAATCGCAGACCCCCAAGTGTCTGAATTTCTCAGTTACTCGACAATGTGCGTCTCTGTTAATGTTCGTCTATATATAAAAAAAAATATAAAAAAAAAATAAAATGAATAAGTTGTATAAATTCACATTTAATATAATAAAAGAATTCTCCATCGGTTAATTAACATGCTTTGCTGTAGATTTCCATATCTGAGTCGATTTAGCACAATTGACACAGAACTTATTCGTGATTGAGAATTGATACCTTGGATGAAATTGCTATTTCCGGTAATTTATCCGTAGTGATATGCAACGTGCATTTGAAATTCATCCTATGTCAATTATCTCCAACATTTCCTGCATATGTGTTGTACTCCAAATACACCGCTTTTCCATCTACAGTTTAGATAAATTGGACAGTTTTTGTGTATTCCAGTTTTTTATTATATACAAGATATCATAATTGCAGCATGTGCAAATAAAAAAAAACGTACAAAATTAAAAATACATGAACTTTAATAGTGAATTGAGTATCATAAGATATGATCATACATGTATCTATATTGGAACAATCGTTTGAAAGCAACTGTATAAATGGACAACAAGATATTTAATCGTAATCAGTGATTTTAGATGCAAAATCCTCGTCTATTCGATGTACATTCAGTCAGCTGTGATATAATCTCTCTCTCTCTCTCTCTCTCTCTCTCTCTCTCTCTCTCTCTCTCTCTTAAAATAAAACTGTATTGAATGTAAATGTAATTTTAGTATTTGCATATATTTGGATTACTTTTGATATACTGGAAAACATCTCAATATTTTGTCAGCTTATGGAGAAAAAAATATATGAAAATCTTGCAGATTAATGGATGAAGAAAATTAAAGGAAAATACAATGTCCGAATGGCGTGTATCTCATTAAATACTCCCTCCGCCAGAATCATGAAAGACTCGCAAAGTTTTAATACCATACAATGAAAACAAAAGAAATCAATGGCGAAAAAAAGAAGACATTACACGTGCATTCCCAATAACAGTAGCTTGATTCGTGGATGAAATGGGACAGACAGAATTTTTCATTACAGTTTGTTTTTCTGTGAACTATCCTGAATTGCACTGCTGTGAACATTATGACATTTAGGTATTCAGTGCTAAAATACATGTAATGCATGCGAAATGGTACTTGTACAGTTACGTATTAAAAAGCCGACTGTAGAATCGTTTCGCTAGAGTCCGGATCAGCTCATGAAACGAACGGGGACTTCAAACAAAGTGATACATTTTACATAACGCAGTGTCTGTCCGATGTTTTCCTATAGTTGATGGGAGCTTTTTACAGTCACAGTATACAGAGGAAGACCAGACAGTCGAAATATTGATCCGAAAGGTATGTGATGAAATATCCTTTTTTTTCTTCTGATATTAATACTCATAACAATGTAGGCTGGCTTTGTAATGGAGAGAGAAGAGGGCGGTCCTAATTATGTAAATTAGATTTTATCAATCTTGAATTACATCTTCTGACTGGCGAGGGAAAGCGTGGATTCTATCGCTTTGAAAAGCGGGCATAGGATTTTAAAATAGTACATCTTTGTTATCTAAAAACCTCATTTTCGTTTTAACTTTAATAGAATTACATTCGGTAATCGGAAACAGTTTTAATGTTAATCTTTACAAATTAAGTATAATAAAAGATGTAAGTTTTTTTTCTTTGCATAATATGTTCGCCAAGTCATTCATTGAAATGTTGCTTTAAAATTCTATTAAGGATGTTGAGAAAAAATCTTTATAACAGATTAAAATGAACCTTACTATATATGTATATAAGAGTATATTTATACCTTGATTACATATCATAAAATTCTTGTCGATGAGATTTTAGAACTTTCCCTTTTTTTAATAATTAAAAAAAATAATCTTAAAACAACAACAATTATCTGCCAATGTATACATTTATTACTTTGAAATTAAATCAAAACGTTCTTTTTAAAAATGTTTACAGTTGTAGTTCAAGTTTTTTTTTTTGTTTCCATTCAATGCTTGATGTATTTTATAAATTTAATATAAATTAAAATTTGAAATTTGAAATTTAATAAGATAGAATGTTCCATTCACTCGATTTATAACCGTTATAAAAAGCTGAGAAATTAATACAATTCCTTCAGTTATCGGACTCGTGTTAAAATACAGATATATTTTACATACCGGTATTCAAAACAATCGAAACACTGTTAAATTCCTTTACCGTTATCCTTAGATAAGTGCTTTTTTATTATTGAACAAAAGAAAAAAGTCAAAGAAATAATAAAACAAGAAAACAATCCCAAGGCATGCTTCTAGACATGCCCAGAGAACACGACAAAAAAAAAGCATTAAATAACCATTACATAATTAACTTTAATTCTTTGTAACCGAATAAATCCAATTTGCAAGCCGACCTAATCACAAAAACTCTACCATTGAACGCAGTGTAAATATTTGTTTAAATTATTTCCAATAAATCGATAGCGTTGTATTGAATTCTTTTGAGTCAATATTGTAAGATATCTCATTGCGTTGAAGCGATACAACATTACATGCATTGGCAAGTTTCAATGGAGAGAGAGAGAGAGAGAGAGAGAGAGAGAGAGAGAGAGAGAGAGAGAGAGAGAGAGAGAGAGAGAGAGAGAGAGAGAGGGAGTTAAACGTTCTTTTTTGGGATGGTTTTGTATCTTTCTTAATTTTTTTTTAAAAGACTTAATGTGGAATCATAAAACATCAACAACAAAAACTATATGTTTGTCAACCTATTTAAAAAAAATCTTAGAGAGAGAGAGAGAGAGAGATGAATCTTATGTCAGTCAAAGTGTATTAACCTTAGTCATTCATTAAAGGCAAATCCATACTGAAACATTCATACGAGTAAACATGTTAATTATAATTGCATTGCATAAAAATAAAAATAAGATGCTCAAATCATAAACAATTTATTTGTTTGATCTCTATTGCACGATAGGTTTTTGAACTGTAATGAGGAATATACAGCAATTAAGGGAGATATGACGTTTCCTAATTAGTGTTTATTTTGCAAAAAATGATGAATGGGGCGCATGTGTACAATGCAAGTGAAAAATGATGGCTCATTTTATTACAATTTCATGACAAAATAAACAAAGATATTATTTCTATTTTTTCCCTTTGAGTTGTTTTCTAACGAATGAAATCGTCCAAGCATCTAGAAGTCTATTTGATTGCACAACACGTAAAATAATTCTCTCCCATCGTCGATTTGAACATGTATATGGTCAACAGAAGTTATATAATTATCCATCTATGTTTATTTTTCTCGAATTTATGAGTAACACTATGTCAGATATTTTTACTCAAGATTAACAAAAAAAATTGACAAATATTCACTAGTCACGCAAATCGTCGTAATGTTTGAACAAAATATTAAAGAAATAATGCGCCCACGAAAGGATTTTTATTGTTACCGTACAGATAATTTAATCAACAAAGAAAATAGATCTCGCTTTCCTTTCTTGTCCAAACCGCCTGTGTTTTCATTACCTTTCGATTAGAGTAAAACGTCAAACCGGGGATTGAAGCTCATTATGTATGCATAACACGCCTATTTTAATAAAAATACTTATAGAGGACGAAGATAAAATTATGAAATATAAAAGCCAATCGGTCTGTTTGCTAAGACCCTCCTTACATTTAAATTCTCACCGCTGTGTAAGCCATCTTTCACTAACGCGTCACTACGATAGCCTAGCTAGATAATTGGCATACGGGATCACAACCGTTGAAAACCAATCAGATTTGAGCCTCGCTATTTGATTATAATAATCTGAGCGCATAACAATAATCATATTTCTGACATGCGCGTTAAGATATTCAGAATTTGCAACAGTGTTAAACTTATTTCATTTTGAGATACACGATGTCGCGTCGAAAGCAACCGAAACCTAGGCATATAGGAACGGAAGACGAACTAGCATGCATTTTACAGAATGGTAAGTGAATTCTTTTTGTTCACGGACTTTTAAAAGTTGCAGTCACAGGTGTACTCAAGAGTATTCGCACGATTTTTCTGCGGAGTGCAAATAGTATCCATTCCGGCCGGCCATGTGCGATTTGTTTACCTTTTACACGTTGAATAGTCCGTGAGACTTTTCGCTGTAAATTGGTTGTGTAGAATATCCAGTAGCATCAGTTGGACATTTAACAAGACCTCTGTAGTGTATTGGATAGGATTTTTTGGGGTGTATGAATTCACGCTCTAAAAAAACATGTTGTTTCTCCACAGTCGAAAAAATCCGCGAAAATCCACTGACGTATATTTCAAGTAGGTAAGAAATTTTACTGGTGCACATTTTGGCGTATTAATCCAATAATATAATTAATATTAGCTTCTAATAATATATCTTCTTTTTTTTTTTATTAATCAAGATCCAATTTCTTATTTCGAGGTAAAAATAAAAGTCTTATTATACCCTCAATATCCTGTATGAGAAATAGCTTGCTTGTTTAATATATTTCTCATTATTGTTAAAATTTAAAGTATTTATTCAATATATAAACTATGTAATGTTAAATCATAAAATCTGAGATGCTCTGCAAATAAGGATTATTTAAACTACTTAATCTAATGCTTTTAAATGTTAAAAAAAAAGTTCTGAGTAGACACATCTTAACAAATTGACAGATAAATTATTGATTGAACTTTAAAAACTGAAATAAAATTTGTAAAATTTTTATTAAAAGGAAGAGAAGAACTCAAAGTTGATAAACATATTGAAATTTTGAATTAATATTCTTTAATATCTAGAATTAATGGTGATTTTACCTTTTGCTTACACCTGCTTTGAAGTTTAAACAAGCAAATCAATAGCGAGCATAAAGGTGTTTCAATGTATTTATTGGAAAAATTAATAGTAGATTAAGTCTTGATCCTCTAAGGGTCCTTGTATTTGATGAAAAAGTCGTCCATTTCTTATCGTTTATTTGCGGTAGAAAGAATTCCTAAATTCTATATACGTGCTTGAAACTGATAAACGGGGATATTTTAAAATATAATATCAATTTTGAAGAATTGTGCCAATATTACAAGGGTTCTTGAAATCGAGTAAAGCATGTTGTACACGGGGTAGAAAGTCTTACTGACATTTACAAATCAAACAAAAGATTATTATAAATCATACTTTAAAATCCCGACTTGGTATCAATGGCTATCTATTCTATTGAAAATTTCAAGATAGTTGAGAAAACGTAAATTGATAAGACGTAGTAAGCCTAAGGATTAAAGAACAGGCTGGCGATTGTCGAATTTGGCTGGAAACCTCACAAACTTGGTTGCTATATGGATAAATATCAAATTAAAATATAAAGTTGTGATATTTTTTTTTTCTCTTGGCCTGTCCCTTATGGGGAAAAATTGTCACCCTTCCCATGTATCTCACACTTGTGTCAAAATTTGTTTAGTTGAAGAATCCCTCTCATGCAGTTTT